>NC_046978.1:930016-1140016 GCF_009769545.1 Cyclopterus lumpus
AAAATAGACGAAACAAACAAAAACATGAAATTTGATATAACAATACTTTGTTATTAAACATATGCAACAGAAACAAGGAGCAGCCCTCATTCTAAAATCTGTAACTGATTTTTTATGTTTTATTAAAAATTATGAATTTCCTGTCGCTCGACTAATTCCCTAATCGTTTCACCACTCCATACCACTCAGAGGCATTAATGATGAGCTACAGCAGCACTTTTTCATTTACTTCTTTGTCATGTGTTTTCTTCATTCACTTTTATTACTGGCCCATAACCCAAATCTCGTAAAAGTAAATGTTAAATTGTCTTACCTTTCTTGCATCGACCATTATCGAACATCTCTAAAAAGCTGAAATATAAACAGCAGAGGGGTTATGAGAGATGGAGAAACCGAGAGGTGCAGGAATAGGCTGATTGACTAGAGACAGGAAGTAAATGTAGGGTGAAAGAGATTAAGAGGCTAGCAGCTGTGGATGGCACGTCTAAAAAGTGTGAAGAAGTTCAAAAGTCACAACAAACATCGAATTTACCTCGAGAGTCATAAACAGGAGCAGTCAACCGTCCTCACACACCCCCACACACCTCGCCTCCACCTCCACATACACAAACATCTTGCATAAATACAGCTTCTGCATCGCCAAAGCAATCCCACCTCCTCTCACGCTTCAAATATTATTTTTATCAAAGTCGATGCACTGAAAAGACGAAGATCAATAGAACATTATCTGTAAGGTTGAACGGGTCTAGATTAATGTCAGTACACTTGAAATGTAGTCCAACAAACTTACAGTGATGATACTCGTCAAACGCTTGCCAAGTACACAACTCTGAGCTGATAGAAGCAGTGTATTGACACTGCTTCTATCAGTATTATTCTTAGTTTCTGTATTTTGCAGTGCTTTGACAAAGCCTCACCAGAATGACTTGCTGTAATTCTTGTTTTCTTGGCTCTCAATCCAAACCTACAATATGAAGATGCTGCCGTCTACTCCTCTTCACCTCATCTGGATTCTTAAACATTTGTAGACGCGGACATAACCTGATCATTTATTCTCCTGTCCTGGAATCCAGGCTAATGAAAATACTTCAAAGGAGCGCCCTTTAGTCTATTTTTTGGTCAAAAGTTTAAGAACCCAGATCCTGTCATGACGAATAAATCAAAGATGAATCATGGAACAGAGGTTATTGATTCTGCACAGATGTAACCCCCAACTCCTGTCTTCCTTTTGGAAGTGAATAACAAAATGAGAAGACAAATATGGAAGCAACACCGAATGTGCATGTTTTTTAAAATTCTGTGGAGACGTTTGTCCTCCAAATGTAAAGGTCAAATTTGTTCAGCTCTTGGGTGAAGATCAGGGTTGAGGGTCTGGAACACCTGTTCAGCATGAACTTCTCTGATAAGCCAGTAGCTTTAGTCTGAGCTTCCTGGTCTAGATTAGTCTCAGTGATTGGTAGGTTCACTCACAGCAAGCGGGTCTTGGCTGAAAGCTGCCACGCTGTTCCGCATCTCATTCTCACTGCCACGCAGCGGTATCAGTGACACTTTACCGTGGCGCGTATCCGGCAACACGCGGCTCACTCGTGTCTGCTGGACTCCGTCCTGAGGCCACACATTGCCATCGTACTTTAATGAAGAGTGGACACGAACACAGGGAGAGGTGAAGAGAGGGAGCAAGAGGAGAGTTTACATTAATGCAATCCCATCACCAGGTTATGGGAAATATTCATGTAACATGAGCATCTTATGTGTCATTTGAATTGTCCTGTTGAAGTATGCTCCAAATTTGCAGTGAGATCACCAACGCTAAGGGCCACTGTCTGTTTTTTACAAGCCTTAAAGATTATTGGCCAGTGGAAACAAATTATGAATTATTGCAAATGGCAGATTTACAGAATATCCGTAAATTAGGTGAATTAAAGCCTGTGAATATAGAGTGTGTGTTCGTACCTGGATACTTAGAAAAGTGGCATACCACTCCCTCATTTCTGACTGGGAGTCACAGCAGAGATACCTGCAAATAAATAGATGACTGTTAAAGTGAGGCAAGAGGGGTGTGTGTGTGTGTGTGTGTGTGTGTGTGTGTGTGTGTGAGAGAGTGGGTGTCAAGAAGTCAGCGAGAGACATTTGGAGAGAGAACCAGAAGACAGTGAAAGATAAACAAAAATTGACACATCCTCACTTAAGCACCCGGTGGTAGCGCCACGAGCATAAACAATGAGTGTGATTCCTAAATTAAACTCCCAACAAAGAAAAAACTCTGATTAGGACCTTCAGCTGTGGGTGTGCGTGCCTGTGTCAGTGAAAAGTGTATTTGTGTCGCTGTAATGTCTGTGTGTGCGTGCATATCTTATGCCACTCACATAGCCCCCCGAGTCATCAGCGATGCTGTGGTGATGATTAAATAGGCTATATTTATACAATGATTATTGTTACGAGCAGATTTAGACTACAACAATTATTGCCCTTCACTGAGACACAACAACAAACTGATACAGACATGAGAACTAAATAGGATACAGCGTAGTGTGCATAGCAAACACACATGTATCTACAGTCAAGAGCTTAGGCACACATGCTAATAGCACACACACACACACACACACACACACACACACACACACACACACACACACACACACACACAGAAGAATAACTGATGCTAATTATCATCTTTTCAGGTTTTTATAAAAGGCACAGAATAAAATTTACATAATATTCTGAAAATTGAAGTAGCTGAAGTGCAGTGACTGCAAGAATGTGAGAGAGCTTTGAGGGGATAGAAGCAATAACAGGATAAAACTAAGCGACATTAAGTGCAGGTGGGTAAGTAAGATTAGGAGAGAGAGCCACTTGGGCACATCCTCATCCAATACTTTTTCCATAATTTGACTTTCAGCCTTATCTCCAACCACTCTTCTCTCCTCACTAAGTTTTCATTTATCTGGAGGCGATGCAGAATTTCTTACTTGGTGTACAGTTTCTCCCCTTCACTGTGACACGTTGCCTCTCTACTTTCCACTTTCTCCCCCTGACTTCTTTATCTTTCTTCCACACCCCTTCCCTCTCTCCGTTTCTTCCTCTCTGGTGTGTGTTTTTTTGCTGTGACCAACATGGTGATGGAGCGTGACCAAGAAATGATGCTGCCTACGGCGAGACGAGAACAGCACTCCCAGTACAACGGTGCTGATTCCCACCGCTGTTGACAGAGCAGAGGCCCACTGCAACGTGAACGCACGGACAAACACTGGGCATGCAACATATTCAACTGATGTACTCTCTCACTCACACTCACAGGTGTACACGTGTTTCCCTCCTGGGTGGAACCGACCTTTCACACCCCTCCTTCTCCAAACACTCACGCAGGGACCTGATCCGTTTTTACCACCTGCAGCGAAACTGCTAGCTTTTTCTAACATTGGTTATGTTTTCATGCACATCAAAAATGTAATTATACTGCCACTAAGGGAAACATTGAAGTGCCTGCTAAAGATAAGGACAGCAGACGTGTCAAAACGACTGCATACGTTTGCACTGAAGGCTGCTTTCTACTGCAAAAAGATAAACAGCTACAGTATTGTGTTGTATGATGCTTTAAGTAGCACGGCAGGAACTCAATTATTTTTAAAAGATTTTAAAAACTCATAATCTTCAGTTCTATTGTCCCTACTGAGTGACACTACATGGTAAAACAGTAAAATGAAAGTAAAAAGCTGGTAATAAACTATGTGTGCTTGTTGAAACTGACAACATGAGCAGGACTGGCCTGAGCTATGAGTACTATTGTCTGTGTAATGTATATAAAAAGGTCGAAATGTAGTACATACAGATCTGGACATTTACTCACCACTGCTGTCTCTTTTGCTTCTCTTGTTTCTTACTCTCATACACGACTGTCAGTCCCCAACTAGAAACCCAAAGGCCGAAAGATGAAATTAGTTCAAAGGCAGTACAACTAAAAACAGCTCAGCGATTCATGGGCTCAGTCTGGCCCCTGGTGGTCATTCTGTTTACCAGTCACCATGAGCTATTGTATTCTTTATTTTTATATTCATTCATTTGCATTATTCAATGGATGCTTAATTTAGGTATATAAATAACATGTGTAGCTTATCTTCATCATCAGTGGTTTGATACAGTATAGAGATTAATAAACAAAGTCTACAACAAAAAACACATTATTATTTGAATTTGACCAAAGAAAATAGTTCTAATAAAAAAAACAAAAAAGTTTGTACTCTTGAATGCTATAGAAGTGGTGACTATTAAGCATTCCTTTTCTGCCAATAAGTATAAACTGTAAATCAGGCTTGTACCTTTCAGCAAGAAGAGTATATTCCTAATATTCATTTTAAGATGATCACACTTTATACGCTCTGCGGAAAAAGACTGCTTTGCAAGTCAGTAATCGTGAGGAGGACAGAAACACTGCATGTACTCACCATGTAGGAGGACGGACTTTCTTTTTAATACCCATGTAGACCTTTAGGTTTTTCACTGGCCAATCACGTTCTGGACAGTTACTCTGCCAGACAGAGAAAGACATAGTGAAGAGCCCGTGAAGGAGTGGGACAAGAAAATTAGAAAGTCACATTTGTTCAGATTAAATCTGTCAATCTTACTCTGACTTCCTTGTACATTCTGAGAGAGTCGGAATTGAGGATGAAATATCGGTCGTGGAAAATTCCAGAGGAGCGTCCCAATCCCAAGATGCTTCGCTCTTCTCCGAATTTCATCATCCCGTGTTTGGATGCATCCACTTTACTGGCTGGAGGGCAGATTATTAAGAATAAAGTGACGTGGATGACGAACAATGCAGTGATTTAGAAAGGCCGTTGGTTTGTGCGTTTACCCAGGTAGACCATCATCGCCTCCATAGCGAGGTGTTTCTTGATGAGCAGATGGGAGTCGGTGCCAATGGAGTGCAGGATGGGTAAGACTCGCTCCTGATAGTGCAGTGGACGTTCTGAAGGTAGCAGAGCGACACACAACGCACGGTCATAGCAAAGAATTTTAAGAACAATCAAATCATTGACCTGATCATTTTAAACAGCTCTTGAGCTTTTGACGCCGTTATTGTCAAAGCGCAATGATATTAGGCTGTGTTTTTGGGTTTCTACTTCGGTGGACAAAGGAATGCAGATTTGGCATACAGTGTCGTCACGTTTCATTCTTTGCAAGTAGTTTGTGCTTTGACGCACGCCTTCATACCCAACTCAAAAATAGCTTTGTTATTGTAATAGAAAAGTGACGTCAGAGAGAATCCCCTCCAGCTAGTCACCCGTACACTTTCTAATACCCTTCTTTTTCCCTCCATCATTCTTCCTTCTCTTCCTGTAATCAGCATATTGGTTTACTGGCCAGTGATGGGAAACCTGCCAAATCAGTCGTGAGTTACTGGCATTAGATAAGCCATCTACAGGCTTGTGGGCGGGGAACCAGATGTCCTACATACCAGACCAACCACAGCAGAGTCATATTGTTGAGAATGATCTCCTTGCCTCTGGGGCTTGGTGTCACTTGGAGTAGGTCATGCTGCGTTTTGAGTGGAGGGCACTTCACAAGCTTCGCGTCATTGTTTTTGGTTTGCTGCTGGCCTTTCTTTTGTATTTTTCATGTTATTTTTACATGCAAACTCATGTTGATTTCCTAACCACAAGAGCCCATCTGTAAATGAGGCAAAGCCTTATCTGCATCGACATCAAAAACACAAAAAAAGATTTTTGACAAAGGTTGTCCCTCCGCCCTCTGTCCTCCAATCCATCTCACCCATTTCCTCCTTGTCGCTGACCTCCCAGCAGTTCCAGTACTCTTTGCCTTTAACCTGGATGTTACGCCGGTCCAGGATCTCACAGGTCAGCTCTGCTGCCGTCATAGAACCAGGGATCTGAGGGAAGAAGTAACGCAGTCACTCCAGAGTGTTTCTCTCTTAATCAAAGGGCAACATTATGGCTGTCTACTAATTGATCATAAATTGGAGGTGTGTGGCCGTTGTTTATTATTAGCATTATACACCCTAAAAACTATAAAGGACATGTGATGTGCTGTATGCAAATACTCCAGCACATGCCCACAAATTGGAGATGCCTCCAAAAAAAAGCCTGTCAGAAGAAGAACCACAGCAGCTGTGAAAGTGAGGTAGTTAACTAAACATGAAGTACTGTGTAATGTAAGCCATTCAGAAGCTCAACACACGCAAAATCATCCCTATAGTCTTAACTTGTATCAATGGACCAATAGTATTTCCTTAGACTCAATATTTAATAATCCAATTACAACAATTTGTAGACTGTGTAAACAAAATATTTTTTTCTTATATATTGGTACAGTAAGAGTGCTCTCGACCATTTGTACAAATGTCTCTGACCTCAGAGAGGACCAAGAGAAAGAAAACATTGGTGAATCCCAGATATCAACGGGTAGTAACAAAATAAGAACAAATCATGGATACGAAAACAAATATGAGGACATTTGGTTTTATATCGTTTCCTGCATGAGGCCTGTTGTTTCATTTGGTGAAGTCCAGGTCACCTTGACATGTTGCTCTGCTGTGTCCTTCTTTTCCTCCAGGTACACTGTACAGATGAAGTGCCCTCCAGGTTCAGTACTCTGAAACACACACACACACACACACACACACACACACACACACACACACACACACACACACACACACACACACACACACACACACACACACACACACACACACACACACACACACACACACACACACACACACACACACACACACACACACACACACACACACACACACACACACACATTAGGATAACAAATAATAGAATGCATAGATGCCCAACTGCAGCAAACAGGAGAGTGTTTTGTGCAAGTGTGTGTGACTCACGGGAAACTTTGTATTGAGTTTCTCTCGCACTTTGATGATAACAGTGATCTCTTTCAGCTGCTTCTGTAGCTGCTGTTCATCCACCTGCAAACACGCATGAACACGATCATTCGCTCACACGAACAATAACTCAACCATTAACTGACATAATACTTTAAATACAGCATCATGCCAATCTTTAGATCTCTGGCTGAAATCCCCACCAGCATTACAACCCTCTTTGTTTACTCATTGTAGGCTTTCTGTGGATGGGTGGTTAGTTACTTTTGACAATGGCTGCAGGGATTTCATTCTAAGCTCATGAGAGGCATTCCCATCATTATGTATTTCCTCAATCTTACCCTAACTTTCCTCTAGTTTTCTCATCTACTTCTCTAAAAAAGTGTTATAAGAAGATAATATTATCAACAACAAAGTAATTTAATGATTATAATACAATATAACAAAAAAGGAGAGACTGTCATCTGTTTTTGAAGGTTTTCTGCTTTTTTGGAGCTTAATCTTGCAACCAATATAAGATAGCATGCTCTTTGAGATCTCAACTTGTTCAAACTTTGCACTGTGTTGGGTTTGCCATTTACTGATGTCATCAATTTAGATAAATGAATCGGTTTCGAGAACAATATAGTTTTACCCTCCTGTCATCCCTCTGTCTAACAGTGAGCAGTGAGTCTGACCTCAAAGATGAACGTGTAGTGCTGTATGAGGTCCTCTATTGCGCGGCTAGCATTTACGTCCTTCCCATCGCTCTGGAACAGTGTGGGACCGAATACTATAGCCAGGTTATGGAGGTTCATCTGGTTCAGCTCAGAAAAACGCTGCACGCTAAAGAAAATTCAGGGAAATTATACATGGGTATATGCATAAAGACATGCACAGAGATACAATATATTTTAAATGTGTGTGTTTCTCACCAATAGAGGTGGTTGATAAGGGCTTGTAGTGTAGCCTTGTTGACACAAGGCAGTCTGTTCAACAGCAGCTGGAACTGGGAGATTTTCTTGCTTATATCCTGAATAGCTGCAGTAAGAAACAGAACGGAAAAGAGAAGTGTCAGGAAGTGATGGGAAAAGATGGAAAGCAGAGGATGAAGGTGTAAGAGAGCAAGAGGGAGATGGATAGAGATGACATTATTACACAATGCAGCAAGAGAGGAAGAAAAAAACAAGATTCCACCAAAGTTCAAAGTGACACTCTCCTGATATACATACTGTCTGCTCTGACACAAAAGCCACATTTGTGAACTGACATGGGAAGAAGTTCAGGTGTTTGTATGGAGTTCTTTATGAAAACAGAAGGTGTCAGAAAGGTAATACCTGAGACCTAGCTGCAGCATCTCCAGCAAATCTGATCTAGCAACTGAAATCATTCTGCTTACATTATGTTTCCTGAGTAGCTTAAATAGTTTGCAGTTCTCCAAACTTTCTGGAAGTGAAACTTCTCATGCTGCACCAATACAACGTTAAGTAGAAAATAGTCTCTTAAACTGTCCAGGGCGAGGACATTTTCCATTTTATTCACCTCCATTGTATTGGAATGGCAGCAGAAGTCTCACAGTATCTCCAAAACCCACATACAAAATATACAATCCACCTGGATATCCATGGTTTTATGGAAGAATAGAAAAAAAAATGGAAACATCTGTGAACCATCACATCCTCAAATCCCAGCGTGACTAGGCTGCAGGGCACAACAACAGTCTTGTGCATCTTACCAGCAGCACTGAGCCAGGAGCTGGCATCCTCTGATGTGAACAGTCCTTCATCCAACTCCCTGAAGAAGCGTTTGAGCATGGTGGTGACGTCGTCCACCTGGTGCTCTCCTTCTCTCAGATGGAGACTGCGAGCATCCTGACGGAATCTATCACACAGCGCTTTCACGCGGGAGTTCACACCGCTCTTACGATATATCCCCTCAGAGGCTAACCCTAGAAAAGAATAAGCATACACAAGATAATGTTACAATCACAGGGTATGTATATACTGTACCACTCAGAAAAGACATACTGTAACACCATTGTAGGATTAAAAATCAACTTAAAACAGAAAAAAACATATGGCCATTACAGATTCAGAAATATCTCATATGAATTAAATAAAATAATTTGTATAAAAGTTTAAAACACCAGTTATTTTAACTCAAAACTAGACCTAATTTGGCAAAACGCTGCTGATGCATTGGTTTCTGAAGGCTGAAACTTAAAAAGCATGTTGCCGTACTGGTGTAAATGTGACATAAATGTCCGGCACGCATATCTGTGTGTTCTTTTCCTTTGTATGTCAACACAGTGTGTGATAGAAGAAAATGCTGTGACTCTGTAAATGCATTACACTGTGTCCGTCTCTCACCGCACTGCGTGATGTAGCCGATGCAGCTATGTACTATGACGGGTATGTCTGTCTCTGTCAGCTGCTGCTGGCTCAGTGTGTCTCCTCCACTCCCCGCTGCCGCCTGGATGGCGCCACACCAGCCGGAAAAATCCAACTTCCTCTCTCCCTCTATGTACAGAGTTCTGAATAAAGAGAGAGACCGAAGGGAGAAGAGCAGGGGTAAAAAGAGAAAATGGCATTCAGCAAGTGAAGAGGAAATGGTAAAAATGCAAGAGAGTAAAAAGACCTGAAATGATTCAGTATAAATGATTCAGTGTAACATTTAAATGAAAAATAGATCTGCATTACTAGACTGACTGTACACTGTATACAGTGGCTTTACATTGTGTGACCAGGGTTAGGGTGCACCATTCTAAAAACCTCCTCTCTCTCACCTGCCTCTCTCCACCAGAACCAGCACCTCGTTGTCTTGTTGAATCGCTGTAAAAACATAAATTGATGGTAATCTTATTATTTCAGTTAGACATACTTTTAAACCGAGTAAGCTTCACAAGTACGTCTGTCCTTCAAACTTCTATATTTCATACTCCGATGTGTTTATTTCTGGTTTATTTCTAAATGACTGTTCTGTCAATCATCACTCTGTGTGTATACATATACAGTTAGAAATACAGTTTGTGTATATGTGTCTTACTCACAGAGTTCATTCAGTTTGCGGAGGTGGATCTCCTCTTCCTGGCTGTCCTCCAGGTGAGCGTGAAGTGTGGAGCCCACCAGAGCAAACCAGCCAACCTTGGATGTTTGTAGGTTCAAGCCGTCTTTACATTTCAGCCGCCCAATCCGCTCAAAAGCCAACTGCAGTAGCGGCTCTGCACTGGCCGGGATAAAGCTCTACAAATAAAAATGGGGGCATTATGGCTTTTTAATACATTGCAGATTCATCATTGTTTGCTTTCTCTTTTGATGACGATTACCCACTTCAGTCTGTGCATAACTGTACCCCTCTCAAAAAACCGATACTAATTCAATTGTTAGGAAGGTTAAAGCTCTGGTACAGTATTTTAATGGTTGCAAGGGGGATTGCTGTTTTGAGGCTAGACCTGCAGGAGCCATGGACGTGTAGAAGGACAATCTACCATCCTGGCATTTATGTTTCTTGTGATGCTCGGTTTTACTGAGCATCAGCCAGAAGATGCTATTTGTCTTAATCTTTATAGTTTTAAATTTCCGATGCAGCATCACTTTAGTGTAAATTCAATTGTTTTTACAATAATTGCAGGATATTGTGTTCAATCACTTTGCAACATCCACTTTCAGCAGTTTCTGCACAGCAAAAGGTCAAAGTAACTGTTGCTGCACATCATCATGCTGCTGACAATGACAATGATGTAAAGAGTGCTGTTCGGAAAGGAAAATAAGTGACACAGGAAACAAGTCAGCATTAGCTGGCCCTGTCCGGAACACTAGGCAGCATTTCCCATCTCAGCTTAGCTGGAACTGCACACAATCCACTTATCAGAGCTCTCCAATTTCACAACAGAAAAATACCCTCTGGATGGGTCCACCTGAGGAGAAAGTAAAAGGATTTGTGTTTGTGTGTCTAGACCCCAATAGGTATTTGGTGGTTACCTTGGCAATAGACTTGACCCATTCCTTGTGGCTGTCTGGGTCATCAGTGCCAAACAGATAGAGACGCTCTGACTCTGAGTAAAGTTCAAAGGTGTGCTCATACCTGAGTGTTAAGAAAAGAGGTTAGGAGGAAGAGAGTGAAACAAAATGGGAGGGAATAAGGATAATATTTGTAATCAAAAAGCTATCTTCATGGTCATGACATGCATTGTAAATGTTTTCCTTGAACGGCTGACTGAAAAATAAAACAGATTCAGTTTTAGCTCTATATAGTCTTTCTATTTTTTAATAGCGATAGTAATTTAACCTGTATCGGATATGGATCAGTTTGTGTGTGTGCGTGCGTGTGTATACCCGTGTCTCTCAGGCGCGTCAACAGCCAAGCAGACGATCTCTGAAGCCTTCAAAGCACCGTTAGGGTTTGAGTTTTTGTCGCTCTCATAGTAGCTGAAGGTGCCATCG
Organism: Cyclopterus lumpus; assembly: GCF_009769545.1. Taxonomy (NCBI): domain Eukaryota; kingdom Metazoa; phylum Chordata; class Actinopteri; order Perciformes; family Cyclopteridae; genus Cyclopterus; species Cyclopterus lumpus. The sequence goes on from NC_046978.1 coordinate 941,309, forward strand.
TTCACAGTGCACCAACGACGACTGAACTCTACATGAAGGGACAAATAAGGATTGACAAAACATAATATTAATATAGTAACATAAATGGCATCCGTAGACACTGTAGTCTTGTATGTTGACAACATTTTGTCCCTAAATGTGTAGACAACTACTGACTTTGTTGAAAAAGAGGCTTTACAAATACACAGCGTCTTGAGTATTAGTGTTCTTTGTTACTGTGGGGTTTAAGTAAGTGTTATTTGGTTGACGTGAATACCCTCTTTGGCCTTGCGCTCTGTAATAGCCCGAGCCATGGATGCAGTCTTGAACAGGAAGCCATTGTGAGACACACAAGGTGGTGCTGAGTAATGGCGCGGCTCCATGCTTTCAATCACTTCTGACCGCGGGAGCTCTGAAGGAGAACAAATAACAAAAGTAAAATAATCTGCTTGTGTAAAAACATACCGGCTGTACTCTCTTGGGAGTCGATCTGATATAGAAGAAGTGCATCTGGTAAAGATAAGTGGAAAACAAAAACACTTCTGAGCACAGTATGAACCGAATGTGTGTTCTGTAACATTTAGGAATGTTAAAAAATGCTGATGGTACAATCGTGGCACTTCAAAGAAAGTGAAAGGAAGATGCACTGAATTCACAATACGTTTGACAGTTTTATTGTAATGTAGACAATTAATATAAACACTATCAGGCTTTTAATAAAGAGGGCATGGATCCAACCCAGATAGATTGACAAATTATCTGATGAATGTAAAACAAAGGTGCTTTTATGTAACCCTGTGCATGTCCAGTCTTACCGTACCTGTGTTGAGATTGTGACTTATTAACTCAGCCTGTAAGAGTTGCGAGTGTGCGTTGGCCAGGGAGAGAGCAGTGGGCCAACTTGCCATACCAGTTGAACAATTCACATTTGCACCGCAGAAAACTAGGCTTAACGTTTCCAGCACATCGCTGCACTGCACATTTATACAAAGAGCCTATGGAAAAGGGGAGAGTGAGAGAAAATCAAAACACAATTAAATCCTCATGTACAAACATAACAGACGGAGACAGTGATGTGTTGCTTTTTACAGAATGCTCCCCTCTGATTTACGTCAAATACTAGACGTAAAGATACCATTTGAGCTAACCCTAGCACAGCAAGTACAATTAGCATATTTATTTGGATTGAATAGAATGACAAAATCTGAAATTGCCTTTTAAAGTTAACCTATTTTACTTGCTGACCTAGTGAATCTTAACCTGGTAAGTTCTTATTGCAATACTATTAAGTACCGCTCTGGTTGGGAAAAAGCAACATGGTAGGAGATGCAGTACAAATGTGGCAGAGAAATAAAGAGATACAATGAGTAAGAAAGATACTGAACTGATAATAAACTGATGACTTTTGTAATGTGGTTGTGCAGCTGCTGACCAGCTTTTAATCATGTCATAGAACTCTGTCAGCTTTGTTTATGAGGGAAACAGCCGGGGTCAAACTCAGTGTGTGTGTGTGTGTGTGTGTGTGTGTGTGTGTGTGTGTGTGTGTGTGTGTTAAAACCTCCAGCAGGCCCTCTACTGATCCACAACACCAACAGTGTAATAAGCATCCTTGCTCTACATGGGCGCGTACCTGTCAACACTGCTGTGCCTTTACCAAGTGGAAGTTAATGCAGTGTCTTTTTTGTTATTGTTGAGAAAACAAATATACTGTACTGTCAATAAATAAAAAAACTAATTATTTTGGGATTTATAGGACCTGTGGTGGTTATTATTCTCAATTGTTTGAAGTATTGTGCCAATTGCTGAGTCCACTCTAAATCTACTATATGCACATGTATTCAAGATTGAATAACAAAGAAGCCTGCAGCCATTTTATAATGATTAGTCTGCAAGTCCCCATGAACCTTTTGCTTCTTTTCAAAAGGAGCACAAGTGAAGTGAACACAAAGCTAACTGGTCTGATAACTTGTACTGGTCTTGTGGGTCTGCACAATTAATGTTGAATTACTACTCGTACTGAAGTGCTACATTTGTTGATATTTCACAGAAGGAACTACTGAGGTATTTACAATATTTCCATTACATCTAAGCAGACTAATTACAACCTTTGAATGTGCAACATGAAGTCATGTGACCAAAAACAAAGATTAAGATGGAAATGCACACAGATTTGGTGGGAAATAAGATGTAGTGTTTTTACAGCTGAGGACACACACACACACACACACACACACACACACACACACACACACACACTCACACACATTCCACAGCAGTCTGTCACACACACACCCACAGACAGAACCCCTCCTCTACTTAAGCACTGTTGAGCCTACACCGTCTATGCACACATAAACAAACCAATTAACAAAGATTCAAATTGCACAAGATATCCCTGCAAAAGACGTGGAAACAAACATAATTTCTCTGCCACGCAACAGTGAAGACATCTGCGCAAAAAGGTAGCCAGCGTTCTGGAGAGGAACACATCCATGTACGTGTCCAACAGCCTTATATGGATCACATGAGTGCCACCATAGACATTGCAGGGAATCAATGTTATTTTACGCTGCAATTTAGTGGCTTCAATAGTCATAGTTTTCATTAGCTTCTTGTTTTTTGTACATATTGAGCAAAATAATGAATGTATGTTCAAGTACATTTGAACATACATTCTTTATGGCTAAAAATGCTAGTGAACGATTTAAAAGCTGATATATTGTGCAGACAAACTGAATAAGGCAAGGAATATACTTAATTAATTAATACACTATAAAGAAAAGCAGTTTGACGATAGATATTGAAATTATTACATAAGTAAATAATGTTTATAGCAAGGCAAAACTGAACAGATATTTAAAGAGGGATTTCTGACTTTCCACTTGCATGACACAGAGGCATACTGGGAAGAAGTCATTGAAATATATTAACTAACGTCTTTTTTTCAATAAATTTGTCTAAATATTAAAATGTACTTACATCAGATATTAGACAGTATTAAAAAACATAGCTGTAAGACATTATATTGTAGCATAAAGGAAGTTGAAAGGGGAAACAATGAAGTGCTCCCTTTTAAAACCTTGGAATAGGAGTAGATTAGGGATGCACCAATCCAATACTATTGATATTGGATATCGGGCCGATACTGACTTTGATGATAGAATCGAGAAGCGATCACAAATGGGCCAATCTATTCAATTTATGTGTATATTTATGTCTGATTACACATGCACATAACATTGTGTGCATGTGTGATCAGCATCAGCAGCATTCCAGTAGACTGCATAGCTGGGGGAGGTAACAACAAACCGAGGTGAGAAAGATTTAATTCAGTCTGAATACCTACACCATGAGACAGTCGGAAAAGTACATGAGTGCCAGTAAGTTTGCAGCACCATCTTGGATCAACGGGAAACCATGTGCTAGACAGAGTGCTGACCTGGGGTTGTCTTTGATTCGTTTTCAGCTTGATATGGAATCACATTTTCTCTTTTCCTTTGCCAGAAACATAATTTATTGCATCTCTTTCATTATTCCATTTACTTCTTGCAGTCTGTTGCTTCACTTTCCTGCAAGTTACTTTTTCCTCACGAGAATGAACTGAATTAACCTGGTCATCTTGTTTAGCTTTACTGGATGCCACCACTAGCCACAAAAGTCAACAATTCAGATCTAACAATAGCCACAAAGCTACAAGCCGAGCCAATTCATGATGTTCTGTAAGTGGACGACAAGCACAATTCAGTTAAAAAACAAATACATTGTGATGTTTTGTGATGACACGTACCTAAGCCTGATAAAACTGTGTGTGTTCCAGTAAAAATGAACATATCGATCAATCTGTCCCATATGGACATACATGTGAAGACCATGTTGTATATAGGTCAGTGTCCTTTAATATATCAATAGCCAACTGTGTGTCTTATGACAGAGTTGCACCAATCAGAACCTCACGCTCTCCAAGATCTGCTCAGGGAGTAATGAACGAATGGACGGAAGGACGCACGAGAGAGAGAGAGAGAGAAAAGAGAAGGAATCTTACAAAATCTCCCAAGAGAGAGATTTTATCAGGGTGTGTCTAAAAACACAGGCCTCCATCTGGCCTCTGCAGTTATATTGGACATAAATGGAGGAAAAGAAAGATGTGAGACACAGAAAGAAGAAAATATTGTGAAAGGAAGATGAAAGCCTTTTAGTAGGGCACATTAATTAGAGACTAATTGTACTTGGCTACAAACTGAATATAACACACACACACACACACACACACACACACACACACACACACACACCTCCTATGTACTGACACACACATGCAGCAGACTTTGTCCATTTTAGCACGTACTGAATGTCCAGCCAAGAACACACATTTCAACATGTGTGTATGCACTTCCACATATTAAATCCAGATGAGAAAGAGTTATTCACATATGTTCCGTCATTACCTAACCAGGGTCAGTGCACAGAGAGAGAGAGGGAGATGCAGGAGGTAAAAAGCCAGACAGATGAAGCAGGGTAAGAGAAGAGAAGAATGCCAGCGGCTTAGAGGAAAAACAAAAAGAAAGACATACACAGAAAAAGACAAAAAAAGTGAAGAAAATAAGAAGACAGGATGAGACAAGAGAACGAGCAGAAAGAAAGGGGAGAAGAGATGGAGCTTTTCCATAACTATTAAAGCACAAAAAACAAGCCCATAAAAAGTTTTTACTACCGCCTCTCAGCTGTGTTTGCTATAATAAATAAAATGCTGGTTGTCACCAGCATGACGTCGACATAGACACAACAAACAGAAGCTCAAAAAGACTGGGATCAGTCATGTTTGGGGTTGTCCAGGTGGGAGGATATTAACTCACTCATCAATGCTCAAGTCAAAAATGGTAAATGGGTTTTACAATCTAAAGCAGACAGTTTTCGCTTTCACCAATGCAACAAAGATGTATGAAAACTTACTTTACATAACTGTCCCTAACTTAAATTTGGCACACATACAAATGTCAAACCTCCACCCCAAACAATGCGCTTTGGCTTATTCGCTCTCTCACAAAGACATAAAAAAAACACCAAACAACAAAGCATTTTGAGAAATTTGACATGTCAATCAAAAGGTGCAAATATTAGTATAGAAATAATAAAAGACACAACGAAGCAAGACTGGCAAACCCATACCACACAAAAAGAGAAAACCAAGATGAAGCATTTGGGATTTTTGGCATGTCCAACACATTTTGAATAATGCTTCATTAAAACATGAACACTATGTTCTTTCAAGAGGATATGAAACCCAATTAATGATCGAAAGACTGTGGAAAGCATCAATAGTTGACTAGATAGAGATAAAAGAGAGAGGACACAAAGCAGGGGAGAGAGACAATGATGTCCATTGACAGAGGTGAGCGTATTTTTCTCCTCCGATTACATAGAGAACACATGGACACACACACACACACACACACACACAGAGAGCAACACAGTCCAAAAGAACGGCAGTGAAACATGCCTACACACACACACATAAGTATGCATGTTAACAAATCTCAGCCCACTCCCAGTGAAACCCATACACACAATAACTGTAATGTGCTCACTTAGAGCTACAGTAGCAGTTGAGCAGCCTTGAGACAAAACTGTGACCCACAAACACATTCAAGAATGAGTTTCTTTTATTGCACTGAGATCGTATACTGTCAGAGATCCAAAGTCCATTGACACTATATATATATATATATATATATATATATATATAGACACTCACTCCAACCTAGAGGTGATCTACAACAACACACAAATACGTTCACTCCCCTCTCCTACCGCTCACGAGCACACACAACCTTACCTGTTCGTTTTCACTGCTCTGTTTGAATGTCAGTGGACAAAAGGCAGGCACACAAGGTTGCACATGCGGAAAAGAAAAACTAGTTTGTGACGCTTCCGTCTGGCAGAAAGTTAAAGAAACACCAGCAACTTACGAATAAGAAAAGGAGCCAGGAGTGAAGAGATCAACTTTCTTCTCCAGTCACAGCAAACAATGAGGAGGGGAAGAGAGGGAGAGGCGGAGTTACAGCACATTCCAGCTGAAGCAGTGTGTAATGATGTCACATTCAGAGAGAAAAGGAAAAACAAGAGACGTGGGGATAAAACTCCAGGGCTTGATAAACAAACCTGAATGTGAGCCACAGACACAGTACACATTTCTGTTTCCCTCTCCTTTCCACCCTCGCACACACTGCTTTATTGTCAATGCCTTGTCCCACAACCGCATAGGTAACACAAACCCACTGCAGGCTACCATTTCTTAAGGCACACCCAAGTGGAAAGTGTAGCAATGCAGAACTGAGGAACCTAAAGTAACTTGAATGTAAAATAACAGGTAGAGCAGCATCCGTCTGCAGGGGGAGTTCTGAACTCAAAAGGACAAAAGGTAGAAACAAAAGGAAAAAGAGAAGGCCATCATGGAGGAGGAATACATGAAGGGAGGACCAGCAGGTGAACAAAACAAGTAGTGATTAGTATGGGGGATGGCAATAAGAACACTTCCCTTGTCTCCTTCTGTACATCCCAAACACAGTGACTCACTCACACACATTTACACAAACTTGAACACTTGAGGGAGGAAAAACAGAACTCAGTCAGGTGCTGAATTTGACTCACTCGCACACTCAGTGCGTCTGTGAGCGGTCCACATTGTTTGCAGTAAGTGGGTTAAGCAGCTAATGAGTGACCTAGCAGGGTCTGACACACTAAGACATTCCCCGCACACAGTGGAGCGCAGCAAAGGCACAATATAAAATGCCAGACTCTCGCCATTAAGAATTCCCAAGTGTCCTGTTTCTGACCAAGTTTATCCTGTTTACAGGGCAGAGGGATGCATTTTCTGAGCTCTTTCATTAACAGGGACACAAGCACAGATCAGACTGGCTAGTAGTCCATTCTGAGAGGGCTGTTGTCTTCAGGTACTGTAATTCCTGACTTTATTGTAATATTTCCCTGACATAGAGACCACTGCCCATTCTCTTACACCACTAGTATGAGTGTATGTGTTTTGCAAACATTGATGACTCAAGCAAGCTGGGAATTCACAAGAGTTTGAGACAAACTCAATCTGGGATTCAGCCAGCTTTTGCAATCTAGGAACCTGCGTTTAACTCCAACCAGTTCAAAACATTTTCTTAAATGCCCCACTTTGAGTTAAAGTGACAAATATAGCTTGCCTGAATCAGCTATCTGGAAAGGGGAAACATACATACTTGCTATTTTGGACTTTCAAGATTTGTGCTTTCACATGTGCTTAAAATAATAAATACTCTTTTTTTAGTGCAACATTGAACCCAAAAAAAATTATTTTCACAAACGAACTAATTTCACTGGGAAAGCCAGTTTTTTGCTCTCCGTCAGTCAATCTATCAAACGGATCAGGACAGTCGGATCTTGACAGTCTCTTCTTTATTCTTGTAATCTTAGTCACTGTCTGAGTAGTAAGCATGCAGATGTACAGTGTATGTGTGTATATGCCGTGCAAAATCCAGTCACAACTAAGCCTGTGGCACTCTATGAGACATGCATACAGCTGCTGGAAAAAACCTTAAAGGAGGAACTGTATTGTGATGTAAAGGGAGCAGTCAATACTATTACTACATGCACCAAAGCAAATGAATAAATGAAGTAACCATTGTTGGTTAAAGAGACAATTAAGTCATAGCGGATTGCTAAACCAACCATCCTCCCTAAACCTCTCTTACCCAAGGTCTGTTGACTGATTTCCATAATGTGGTTTTGTAAATGAAATCTCTATAACCAGTGTACATATCATATCGAAATGTTAGACAAACAATCAAAGCAGTGACTCTAACTTACATGGTTGAGCTCTCTCTGGTTTCCGTACAGAGGGTGGTACTTTCTGTATTTGCCCTGGCGGTATTTGTTGGTGATGAATCGCCGCCTCTCTTCACTGCAGCTCAAGGGTGTCAAAGCTTCACTTGGCGGTACGTTAGCTGCCCAAAAGCTGTTTACCCGTTTGTTGCCCAGCAACAGAAACACCTGCATCACAGGTAGGGTTTAGGAGAAATGTTTCCACATTGAAGGGGATAGGAAGCATGTGCAGAGGTCAAGATGTGCACTGTTGTCTGACCATATACCTTTTGCAGTTTATTAAGTATGCCTGTACATTTTCTATATTATTATTTTCATCCTATTATATTGGACCAAGCTGCTAATATTCTCTACCCTCATGTGCGTAAATCAATATAATGTAACATCACTAAATACTGCCTCAGAAATGACCACAGACTTGAATCCAACCCCTGACCCAGTGTCCACAAACTTCACATTCTGAGCTTCATAAGGATTAACATAAAGTATATAGTATCAGTATATAGTAATATGCAGCTCTATCTGGGTTTAAGCTGCTAAATTAATTGGTCATGAATTAGTAGTTCAGGTCACTGTAGGGACATTGTATATTATATTGTTAAAGATCTTTTATTCTGTTTTAAAAACTCCTGTGTGTTCGTACCTGTATCAGCTCCTCTGTCCAGACTTTCCTGTCCATCTTCAGACTACGAACCTTGGAGATGCTAGGTCCCAGTCCTCTGTGCTCGCCTGGAACACACACACACACACACACACACACACACACACACACACACACAAACTGTGAAATTCTACAGCAACCATGCAACCAAGAGTTCTCACATCAGGCTAATTGATATTTGTCATGTCACTGTCAAAATCTATATATAACAATATATCCCTTGTATAATACTAAACATATATTGAAGACATGTATAAAAATGACACTCCAAAACAATATAAACTTTTGTTTTAGAGAAAAACTTCACAATGCACACACGTTTGCAACTCGTGAAGACAAAAATAAACGAATCCAAACCCACGAACACAAACCTGCGCATCGCTTGCAGACCACCACGCACAAGTTGATGGCAGCCCATTCCGGCTGGGGAGCCTCACAGTCGGCACAAAGACTGTTACTGGGCTCCGCCCAGATCTGCTGTGCGACCTCGCTATTCGACAGTGCCTCATCTATCGCATCCCGCATGGCGTCCACCCACTGCTCTCGTAGCTGCTCTGATTCTGCGATGAAGCTGCGCAGAGAGATAAACACACGGCCGAGTGTCAATGCCGACATTATGATGCCGATAACAACTACCAAGTGATAGAAACGAGAAAGCCTGCGTTTGCTCTCTGTGTGTGTGGGAGTGTCTCCTTATGCCCATTGGCCCACTGACTTACTCTGTTCTTGTTTCGCTAAAAATAATGTAATAACTATACGAAACACGTAGACAGATTTGTGGCTTAACGCAGAATCGCATGTCTGAATTCTTCCTCTTCTCATCTGTCTAAAAACACATCTCTGTCTGTCACACACACACTGCTCAAGCTGAGTCCTTGCACTGTCAGCCAAAAGACCACAACAACAAAAACACTTTTACACACACACACACACCACACCAACATAAACACACCACACCAACAAAAACACACACACACACACACACACACACACACACACAGAACGGCAATGAAACATGCCTACACACACACACACACATTAGTATGCATGTTAACAAACTCCCTCACTCTACTTCACACACATACAAAGGGCTTTTCAGATTGTCCAAAGATGTCCAGCTGAGGATAGCTGGACAGTGGGAGTTCTCAGTATAACAACATGATGTTATTTCCTCTGAATATCCTTGCGCCAAGTCGAGCTGAGCCAACGATTTACCAGGAAGAATGAGATACAAAAAAGTAATAACCATTTAGACCTTGTGCACAAGATACTTACAGACACAAAGCGCACATCCAGGGCAAGGGTCTAGGTTTACAGTATACACGACAGAAAGTGTGTGTGTGTGATGCATTTTAGTGTACGTGCAGTACCTGAATATCCGGTAAGGCGTAGTGAGATCAAAGCCACGACGATCTGTGTCTTTAACATTTCCTACATTCATCTCAATAGATGTGATACCCACTCCTAAACGATAGTCCTGGAAGAAAAAAGGAACAAGGATGTATTTGTCTGAGTGAGTTGCTCTTAAACTTTGTGTTTAAATATTATTTGAAATTGCCTTATGACATTAACTTTAATGTTTCGCATAATGAGTAGTAGACTGAAAGAAACACCATCAGTTAATCTACATATTGAATATATATATCTACATATTGAATATATATATCTACATATTGAATATATATATTGTGGCATCACAAGGGGACAGGTAGTGGAGGGGCGCTACAGAGTGGCCACCAGTGCAAAAACTACATCTCCCAGCCTGCCTCACCGCTCACCCAGCTGCAGCTGCTTAAGGCACCTGATTGAGGCAGGACTGGGAGACTTAAGGGAGAGCACCTGGGAAGGAGAAAGAAGAGCGGAAGGTGAACCCACGAGCACCTGGAAGAGGACAACAAGGGAGAGGACCTCGTAGCCTGGATTCACCAGGATTGAGTTTTTGTTTGGTTAATTAACCACTTTCTCCTCCGGGATGTTTTGGGTTATCTAACTGGACCTTTTTTTGATACTTTGTTGTTTTTGGATGTTACCTTGCTGGTGGGATGGGAAATAAACCTGGACTTTTTGTTAAATACCCTCGGACGTGCCTGTGTTCATCTCTCTCTTTGCACCGCCCCAGGCTAGCCTGTCCTAGCGACAGCCCGTGACACTACAGGTGGTGGAGAATGCGGGCACTGGGGCCAAAGTGCGGATGATTGAGAGAGGAGATATTGACGACTTGTCCCAACTTTTTTCAGAACTTCAAACCCCAGGCCACCAATCCAAAATGGAGCCACTGATGCAGATGCTGTTGGAGAGCCAGAGGGCGCAGCAGGAAATCAGCGGTGCCCTGTTGGCACAGCAAATCAGGGCTAATGAACTGAAGGAGCAGGAGCTCGGGCAGAGGCCAGAGTCGAAGCCCAGGGCTGCTGATTACATCCCTAAACTTGGCGTGACCGACGATGTGGAAGCTTACCTTCATACCTTTGAAGCTACGGCGACTCGAGAAGGGTGGCCAAAGAGACAGTGGGTTGGACTTCTGGCGCCTTTCCTATCCGGTGAGGCCCTTAAAGCATTTCGAGATGTAGAGGCTGATATTGCCCACGACTACGACCAGTTAAAGGGGGAGATTTTGAGTCGCCAGGGGCTCACCAAATTTAGCATGGCCCAACGGTTTCATAACTGGACTTTCCTAAGCGGAGAGACGCCCCGGTCCCAAATGCACGAGTTGATACGAGTGGCGAAAAGGTGGTTGGAACCGGACAAACACAGCCCGGCAGACATGATAGAAACCCTGGTTATGGACAAGTATCTACGGGGTCTACCGTACGAGGCAAAAAAAATAATTGGCCACCAAAAGTTAACAACGGCCACAGGGTTGGTAGAAGCCGTAGAACAGTTTCAGGCGGCCTCGGACATGCTCCGATCACCCTGTGAAGCGCCGGTGGCTTCTGTCCCGGCCCGGCCAAGTGTGAGTCGCCAAAGAGGTCCGGCCCTGGCCAACTCTCACTCGGACCCACCCAGCAGAGGCGGTAGTTCACCTGGACAGCCACGAGCGTTCCGGAACCCAGAGCCCCGCCAGTGCTATCGCTGTGGCAAATTCGGCCACATCTCCTGGCAGTGTGAAAGGCTAGACGAGCCCATGCCCACAGCGGAATCCGCCAGCGGCCCCCATGTCCACTTTGCTGCCCTCCTGGGCGAAAGTAGGGACCGGCGACCAACGTGCCCCGTAAAGGTGAATCGACGGGACCTAGAAGCCTTGCTCGATTCAGGAAGTGCTCGGACCCTAGTCCAGGAGGCAGTTTTGGAGGCAACGTCCCCGGCTCAAGGCGATCCCGTCCCGGTGGTTTGTGTCCACGGAGATACCCGAGAGTATCCAACCACCGTAGTGAAACTGACCACAACTAAGGGCACGTTTAATGTCGAGGTGGGAGTAATCCGGGACCTCCCGGTCCCAGTCCTGATCGGGCGTGACTTCCCAGCTTTCCGGATGCTGTGGAGGGAAGCCCTAAAGAAGCTTAGTCGGGAGCCCCGCAAACTGTCAGTCCAAGCCTTGGCAGAAGCTTCTAGTGGAGCTGAGTCGGATGACGCTGAGCCCCAACCTGGGCCAAGTGAGGAGGACACTGATGGCCCGCGAGAAACACTGCCCCTTAAAAGGTCAGTATGGAACCGCACAGTTGCAGGACCTGACTCTGGGTAATGCCTTAAGAAACGTCCAGGTCCTAGAGGGAACGTTGGTGGGAACCCGGTTGACCCCTTCCTACCCTCATTTTTCAGTGAAAAATGGCCTTTTGTATCAAGTAACAAGAAGTAAGGACCAAATCGTTGAGCAACTACTTGTGCCCCGGCCTCACCGCTCCACAGTTCTGCAGTTGGCCCACACTCACTTGCTGGGAGCGCACTTGGGCGTAGAGAAGACTAAAGAGAGGGTGTTACAGAGGTTTTTTTGTCCCGGAGTCCACAAGGAGATAGAGAACTACTGCCGCAGCTGCCCAGATTGTCAGGTCACCGCTCCGAAACCGACGTACCGGAACCCCCTTATCCCTTTGCCTATTATAAAAAAAACCTTTGAACGAGTAGGCATGGATATTGTGGGTCCCCTGCCCAAAAGTGTCCGGGGGCACCAGTACATCTTGGTCATAGTGGACTACGCCACCCGTTATCCGGAAGCCGTCCCTTTAAGAAAGGCCAATGCTAAACAAATAGCAAAAGAACTGTTCCTCTTCAGCAGCCGCGTGGGGATTCCAAAGGAGATTCTTACCGACCAGGGGACCCCCTTTATGTCGAGGGTCACCAAGGAGTTGTGTGCGCTGTTACACGTGAAACAGGTGAGAGCCTCGGTCTACCACCCCCAGACAGATGGGCTAGTGGAGAAGTTCAACAAGACCCTCAAAGCCATGCTGAGGAAGGCCATTGACAAAGACGGAAGAAACTGGGACCAGCTGTTACCCTACCTTCTGTTTGCGGTAAGAGAGGTGCCTCAGGCTTACACTGGCTTCTCACCCTTTGACCTGTTGTATTCTCACAAACCCAGGGGCCTTCTGGACATCGCCAAGGAGACGTGGGAGGAGCAACCCTGTCCCCATCGTACCATGATTGAACACGTTGCGGGACCGGATGGCAGCTGTGTTCCCCATTGTGAAGGAACACATGGAGAAGGCTCAGAGGGATCAAAGGGCCGCCTATAACCGAGCAGCACAACCCAGGGAATTCAACCCAGGAGACAGAGTCCTAGTTCTTGTCCCCACTGTGGAATGTAAGTTATTGGCTACTTGGCAGGGGCCCTATGAAGTAATTGAAAAGGTTGGGGAAGTCAATTACAAAGTACGACAAACAGGGAAGAGGAAAGGTGAGCAAATCTACCATATTAACCTCCTAAAGAAATGGCATGAGCGAGAGGTGTTGTTCAATGGCCTTCCCCCCAGAGAGTCGAGAGAACCCGCCCGGGACGAGGTGCAGTTAGGCCCGGACCTCTCTCCGCACCAGCGGCAGCAGGCAAAGGAGCTGGTAGAAGGAAATCAGGAGGTATTTTCATCCCTCCCAGGCTACACCCACCTGGTGGAACATGAAGTACGCACCCAGCCGGAAAAAACGGTGAACCAAAAGCCATATCGGGTGCCGGAGGCCCGCAAGAAGCTGATTAACGAGGAGGTAAGGAAGATGCTGGCGTTGAACGTGATTGAGGAATCCAAGAGTGCCTGGTCAAGCCCCATCGTCCTGGCTGACAAACCGGACGGAACAGCCCGGTTCTGTAATGATTTCAGAAAAGTAAATGACATTTCTGAATTTGATGCATATCCCATGCCTCGTGTCGATGAGCTAATTGAAAGCCTGGGCCAGGCACATTTCCTAACCACCCTGGATCTCACCAAAGGTTATTGGCAGGTTCCATTGTCTCCAGGGTCGAAGGAGAAGACAGCCTTTGCCACCCCGGGAGGCCTCTGGCAGTACCGGATGATGCCTTTTGGCCTGTTTGGAGCCCCCGCCACCTTCCAGCACCTGATGGACCAAGTACTGAAACCCCATCGAGAATATGCAGCGGCCTATCTGGATGATGTGGTAATTCAGAGCCCAGACTGGGAGAGCCACCTACCACGGGTTCAGAAGGTCCTTGACTCCCTCCGACAGGCAGGCTTGACCGCCAACCCCAAAAAGTGTAGGCTGGCGTTTGGGGAGACCAACTACTTGGGGTACACCATCGGGCGGGGCCTTGTGAAACCCCAGGATGCGAAACTCGCTGCCATCCAAGACTGGCCAAAGCCGTTAACCAAAAAACAGGTCCTTCTTGGGCCTGGCCAATTATTACAGACGTTTTATCCTGGATTTCTCTGTGATAGCGGCCCCTCTCACCGAACTGACGACCAAGAAACATTCCCGTATGGTGACATGGTGCCCGGCGGCAGAAGAGGCTTTTAACGACCTGAAGAGGGCCTTGTGTTCGAAACCAGTCCTGATGGCCCCCGACTTTAGCAAGGAGTTCGTGGTCCAGGCAGATGCTTCTGAGATGGGCCTGGGTGCTGTCTTAGCCCAGATGAAGGAAGGTGAGGAACACCCCGTTCTGTATTTGAGCCGTTGCTGCCAAGGGAGAAGAACTATGCCACAGTGGAGAAAGAGTGCCTAGCGTTGAAATGGGCCCTGGAAACCCTCAAATATTACCTGCTTGGAAGGAGGTTCACTCTGGTAACAGATCATTCACCTTTGCAATGGATGGCAAAAAATAAGGAAACAAACAGCAGGGTAACTAGGTGGTTTTTAAGCCTCCAGCCGTTTAACTTCTCTGTCATTCACAGGCCAGGGCGACGCCATGGCAACGCAGATGCCCTGTCCCGCCGTGATGCCTTCTGGTGCTCATTCACCCTGCCGAGGACGTCAGGCCCGGGGAAAGGGATATGTGGCATCACAAGGGGACAGGTAGTGGAGGGGCGCTACAGAGTGGCCACCAGTGCAAAAACTACATCTCCCAGCCTGCCTCACCGCTCACCCAGCTGCAGCTGCTTAAGGCACCTGATTGAGGCAGGGCTGGGAGACTTAAGGGAGAGCACCTGGGAAGGAGAAAGAAGAGCGGAAGGTGAACCCACGAGCACCTTCAAGGGACAAGGGAGAGGACCTCGTAGCCTGGATTCACCAGGATTGAGTTTTTGTTTGGTTAATTAACCACTTTCTCCTCCGGGATGTTTTGGGTTATCTAACTGGACCTTTTTTTGATACTTTGTTGTTTTTGGATGTTACCTTGCTGGTGGGATGGGAAATAAACCTGGACTTTTTGTTAAATACCCTCGGACGTGCCTGTGTTCATCTCTCTCTTTGCACCGCCCCAGGCTAGCCTGTCCTAGCGACAGCCCGTGACACTACAATATATATATATATTCAATATGTGTGTATGTGTATATATATATATATATATATATATATATATATATATATATATATATATATATATATATACATATATACACACACACTAATACTTCTATATAGTGTTGTGCAAAATAAGACAACACTACTACTATGTGATTTTTACCACTGCTCATCTCTGCAGTTACCCAGAGTTCTTACCTCAATGTTTTTGTAAAGGAACACTTTATCTGAGGCTACAACGGTATAAAGTTTGGAGCGTAACCCTCTGAGCTCCAGATATCCCTGAAAGTCCCGGGACAACGTTGAGCCAGGGTTTGTGGTGCTGCGCAGATGGCACCCCCTGGTGCAGTCCTGCAGTACAGTCACCCAGTTTTTTCTATCGACTGGATGGATGTACAAATATGAATAAACGTGTGTTTATTAAAATATGCATGCACAAATATATGTGAGCCAAGATACTGTACATGCATAAGACATATGCACATGGCATCTGAAAAACTGTAACATGCTGGATTATTTAAGTGTGTAAGCACACACAGACATGACCAAAAAAAACAGACAGACCTTCACTTTCCGCCCTGAAGATAAATGTTCGGTTGTTTGTGACGACCTCAAACTTCAGCTCTCCCACACTGGTCACATTAGTGACGAAGGCAGTAGAGATGATCCCCTTAGAATACACCTCCTACAGCAGACCACACACACAGCAACAACTACTCTGTTAAACAGATCCAACATAGTACATACACCTAACATACTGTATCTAAAGGCAAATTCACAAGTGCTTTTTTGAAGCATCAATCACTTGAAAACGTGTGCGTGTGTGTGTGTGTGTGTGTGTCATCACAGAACACACCCCTTTATTACTTTATTATTTTAAAAAACATTATGGGTGGTGACAGTTTGGCAGGCTGCTGTCCTTTCGGATCCTCAGAGGCTGTAATGCCAATAGCTGGTTGTGACAGATGTGAAATCGGAGTTGCTGTGGACTGAACAGACCGACGGCTTCAGCGGCGCTTGGCGTGCTGTTCGCGTCTTGCCTGTTATGTGGATTCCCAGTAACGGTGTATAATGTGATCATGTGATTACTGTACATGTTTGTTGTTACCTTGTCATTGTCAAAGTATCTCAGATAGTCAACATCCAGCTTCACCCAACGTCGCTGATAATAAAGGGCCCTGTGTACGAGAACATTACATTTTGTATTGCCGTTTCATTTTATTTATTAATGGCGGGCATAAACCCAACCGTGCAATGTTGAAAGTAATTTTGTGAATAATAGAATGAATGCCATGAAGGGTTTAGCTGCATTTGTTCAAGTAATATAAACTGCCCTAACAGTAAAGCCATACCGTGATCTTTTGTATTGAGGTCATCATGTTTTAAGAAGGATTAAGATAATGTCATGTGCACACTAGAAATGCTCGATACCTTTTAATTAGCACAACCTCAGCTTATCTGTGTATGTGTTGTCATTCATACCCCTGAGGTGGATTCTTATCCAGCCAGCCCATCTTAATGACAGCAGCAAGCTGAGAGCTGTCGTCTTTAGTGGTTGATGTCAGTCTGCCACTCTTTGGCAGGTAGAAACTTTCTTGCAGAATGCCCATGCCCTCGTCCACCCATGGACTGGCACTCATGGGCAAAGAAATAAGCACATAAACTTAGTAAACATATATCAACAGAAAGAAACCTAAAATTAATGTTTGTATAATAATCTTATATCTTTTTTTATAATAATATTATAATAATATGCTCGGAATTTTCTACACCTTTGCATGCCAGATAATGTGCTTGAATCAAATCTTGAATACGTAGTATTGTGCTTTTGTTCATGAAGATTGAAGAATTAGTGGATGACATGGATAGTCAAGAAGTTGTCGGTCTCCAATACTTTCATAATCACATTCTAGACTGAACAATGACAACCCTCCCAGGCCTCTAAACTAAACTAGTAAGACATGTGATAACATATACAGAGCACTTTGATAGACAAAACACACAGTAATTATTTAATGAGCAAAAAAAGCCCAAACGCAATTAGATAACCAAAGATATCCATGAACAGCTCGTTTGCCATTTGTTATTGTACAGTCTAATTTTGAGTGGGTTTGTATTCATACAGTATTCATTTGAGTTGATACTCACTCATCATCATCCAACAGCTCATCATCACTGTACAAAGAACTGTACTGTCCTTTTGCCTGGACAGGTACTTGCAGGGACATATCCTATAGGAGGACACAGCCGTCATTCATTGTGGTGGTGGTGGAAGGTGGTGGAAGAGGAAGAGGGAGAAGGAGAAGAATGTAAAACATTCTCACTCACCCTGTCTGGTACGTTTATTCGATGAGTACCGGGATAACACAATTCTGGTTCCTCGTAGTCATCAGAACAATCATCGAGTGAATCCAACCCTGAGGGAGGGAGTAGAAGGTGAGAACAAATGGAGTTGTACTGCTTTAGTTAGTTAGTTAGTTAATTAGTTAGTTAGTTAGGTCCGGTTTTCAAAGAATGTTTTAAGATGCTGACATGGTTTACAGAACTAACATGCACAATATGATGTCCACTCAAACAAAGAGAAAAATATTACAACCAGTATATACAACTCTGTTTTTTGTGAATTGAACAGTAACAAGCCTCAATTAACCATAATGCAAAACAACACTATTGTACAAGACATACTGCCCTTGGCGTAAGGGGCATACTACTGTTTTCTGACTAGGACAACATTAATGTCCCCTGTGCTTCATGAATGAGAAATAGACAATGTAGATATTTGATTTTAAATATCTGGTGGATTGTAGCTTTTCCATTTTGAATGCCTCTGGCAAGACCAAAGAAATAAATCCACTGATTATTTTAAAGATAACTTTACCCGACAACCCGCAGATAAACTCAACATGTTTACATTCTTTCTCTGGGGTTAACCAGAAGTCATTCTGGGAAATGCAGTAAAACACTAATAGAGCAGGAGTCGGGAAATTGGATGCAGTTTAATAAATAACAGCACTGATTATAAAGTTACTCAAGTTATCTGATAAGAGTGCTCGCTATGTTAATCTGTTTTTGTGTACACGGACACATATTGGTCTGAGAAGGACAACCGTGTAACTGGGCCAGGTACCAGAGTGTTTGTGTGGTAGGATTCTCTAATAATCACTTGAAGTGAAAAATATCTTTTGACAAACTGTCCTGGTGACTACTCAACTTTATTTAATGAGACTCTATGTTGGCCTAAAAACTGTACCACCTGTTCCATGACGCCAACTCAGAGCTGTTCACTAGATACATATTCATGACCTTAAAACAGAAATCTGAGACATTAAGTGCATAGATCATGTCAACTCCCTATGAATAAGGCTGGGATTTTAAGCAAAAGCTGCCATGTTCTTGGCCTCAGTATTTATTTTTTGCGAGATAATTAACATGTTCAAGGCTCAAAATGACCTATTTGCCTGATGCAAGAAGATGTATTTATTAACACGTTACATACTGAGATGATACTTTAGTTAAACAATATTTCAGCTTGTGTTTTTTCAATTCATGAAAGTCACAGTATTCCCTATCTTTGCCACACAGAAAAGTTGTTTCAATATAATTTATAATGTGTTGTGGCTCAGGGGTCAAGACAACAACCATGAACCCCTGTTCGGGGACCTTTGTGGCATGTTGTTTCCCGCCTCACTCCCGCTCTCAACTATCACTATCAAATCGAGGCATGAAATGCCCCAAAATATCCTTTTTAACCAGTATTATATGCTGAATATACTACTTACTGGACACACTGGGAGGTTGAGATACTCTCCTAGCAGGCAGGGCAGGCTGAGTGTCCAGTTGATTTGACTGACGAGCGTCTTCTAGAGTTTGGGGTGTCCGGATGCGAGGAGGGACCTGTGGAGTTTGGTCTTTAAGCATCTCATCAGTAACCGTCTTGGTAGGAGAGGAGCTGGGGGATAAAGGGATACAGGACAGGTCAACAGAGGTTTGGACAACTGGAGGGGAGTCCTCGGTCACCACGGTAATTGGAGGTTGGGCGAAAATTCCACGCAGACGGCTAGTTCTATACATCCTCTGTAGGAAAGAAAGCCCTTCCTCATTTGACATCCCCCTCCTGTCTTATCTTTTCCATTTCTATAGTGAAAACTACAAACAGCACGGGCAAAAAAAGTTGCAGGCAACAAACTTTGCACGACGAAAAAGACAAAAGATGACTCTGGTGCCCTGATTCCGTTCACATTATTGACGACTGCTTTGTCTTCTTCAGTGGTATGAGAATCGATCCCAGTGGCAAACCTGTGTCCCTCTGCTCTGCTCCTGACTGTCTGACTGTTTTGTTGCTCTCCACTTCAGGTTTAAGTGGCACGTCTGAACCTGCCTTTGCTTTGCGAGATCCTATCTTCATGTCAACGCAACATACCCCTTGCGCCGCTGTAAACACACACACACGCGCGCGCGCACACTTGTGTGACTTCATACAAAGTCACACAATACAGTACACACAAATGTACTGATTTTATTGCTTACTTGTCATATCATTACTACTCTATTATTCTTTTTTGTTAGTCATGAAGACATATAAACTCAAACATTGTGAAATGCACGAGTGAGCACACATGCCTGGTTCCTATCCATCAAGTATTGTGAAAGTTCCTCTTTATTCCTCCCTCTTGTGAATTTGTCGTTACAGTCACATCGATCAGCTCTTAGCCTTGCAAGCACATCACACATATATTAGTCACATATTACAGCAAACAGCTCGAGACCTAGTGAACATGAAGATGTGTTTGGAAACAAAGTGACAAGTAAATATGCCTGAGTGAAATACTAGTTGAAAACAGTTACTGGCTCTTTTTTTTTTTTTGAGTCACAATAATAAAAGGTTTGAGAAATGAACAGAACGTTTCAGCGAAGCTCAAACAATCACGCGACAGTACCTCACCTAGTCTCGTTGTTACAGTGAAAAATTAAAAACACAAAAAGCTGCTCTGTTGTGTAAAGTGCACCTTTAACGTGGTAATACCATGGCTGCATTAGCGGTCAGCATACCTAAATGTAAACAATATACACATTCTAAATGAGTTGTGTACTTTGATTTCAGCAAGAGAAAGCTAATTTATGAAAGGAGCAAAACATATTCTATTCCTTCGCTCGGTTTAATAATAAATACAAGCGGCCGAAATGAGCTTCCTCCGTAGGGTGGCCGGGCTCAGCCTTAGAGATAGGGTAAGGAGCTCGGACATCAGGGGGGAGCTTGGAGTCGAGTCGCTGCTCCTTCGTGTCCAAAGGAGTCAGCTGAGGTGGTTCGGGCATCTAGTCAGGATGCCTCCTGGACGCCTCCCATTAGAGGTTTTCCGGGCACGTCCAACTGGTAGGAGGCCCCGGGGAAGACCGAGGACACGCTGGAGGGATTATATCTCCCGGCTGGCCTTGGAACGCCTCGGGATCCCCCAGAATGAGCTGGAAAGTGTTGCGGGTGAGAGGGAAGCCTGGGTCGGCCTGCTGAACCTGCTGCCACCGCGACCCGACCCCGGATAAGCGGGTGATAATGGATGGATGGGTGGATGGATGGGTTTAATAATAAACCAGAAAATAATACACAATGACGGGAAAATGAAATGTTGACACAGTTCCTCCCTTTTCCTCAGAGGAAGAGTGCTGAGAGAGGGGCTGCTACCTCAACGTTATATTTAACCTGACCTCTGCTACCCAATAGATGACCGTAGGCTGAAGAAACAATGACCGCTCCTTTCTCCACCCACACTGTGTTCATGTGAGCTTGTACTGGGCACATTGCTACACTTTATCCCCATCAGCCAACAACAGCCAATGGACCCTTTAGTTGGGGTGTTGACAGATGAGAGGCATTCTACATTCACGTGTGTATATTGCGTGGTCTCCCTTTTTATTTAAATACAAAGAAATGTAGCAGTTTGGTATCCAAGACCAGCACCACACTCTTCTATGCTGTGACACACAACCAGAGTACCTCTGTTTGAAACAGTCCGTATGTCATTGCTGATAGCTAGTGCTCACAATTAAGCTAAGAGCAGTTTTCTCCTATGAGAAAGCTGATTTTCATGATAGCAAAACATGCCAGGTATGCCTTTGCTAAATGTTTGATAGATACTGTTTTTGTATTCCACAGGCATACATACAGATAACACACTAATACCAGTGTCCGTTCCTTAAACCTAACTCCCTAAACAACCTAAGGACAGGACACCTGGTCTACTAAGAGAAATACAAACTCTAGTAAACACAATAACATTTCTATTAACAGAAAATAAGTGTAACAGCAGAAAACCTGAACACAGCGATAAAGAAAGGCCTCCTTGTTTGAAACGCTGGCTCAGAACAAAGAGTGAGGAGGGGGATTAGAAAGTGAGAGTGCATGGTAAAAACAACTGAGAAGAGATATCATTAGTATTAATCTTACCCGGAGCAACATGTTCAAAATAAGTCCTCTTCCATGAAAATACAACAATATATTAACACGCACACACACACACACACACACACATCAGAATAAAGGGAGGGCGGGGGGGTTAAGAAGGAAATGACCAGTTAACCAGAAGATGGGAGGAGGCAATGAAGCATACAGACAAGGAAACTAGAAAGCAACAAGAGAGCATGTGAATGTCCGCCAGTAGGGGCTACAAAAAGTCGGAAGTTAAGTCCTGGTAAAAAAAACACGTTTGTCTTTCTCTCTCTCTCTTTATTTCTTACTCATTCCATCTCCTTGTGACACTCACAGAAGCTCTGTGTTGTGTGTTTTAACCGCTCAGTGTTGTTCTCCATTGTAACTTCCTCCCTCTCTCTACAGCTAGTTTCCCTTCAAAACAATGACAGGGAACATGCATCGATTGCAATGCTCATAGTACTTCAAAGCCTAGAGACGGGACACACAACGAAAAGAGCTCCTAATCTTGTTTAGGCTACTGTTAAGTGCTTTTTACAGACCGACATTTAACACATCAATGTGCACAAACAGCAAACAAGCAAAACACAATAATGCCTGTGTGAATCATTTAAGCCCTGCAAGAAACAGAATAGTATACAATGTAAGAATATTATAGCTAAGACACAGCTACCACAGAGCCTTTACACACACACACACACACACACACACACACACACACACACACACACACACACACACACACACACACACACACACACACACACACACACACACACACACACACACACACACACACACACACACACACACACACACACACACACACACACACACACACACACACACACACACACTTTGCTCATAGATAAACCGTCACATATTTTAATTTGCAACAGGCTACTGAGCTTTAGGTCCACTCAATCAGTCAATGTGCTTGGGCCTTTCAGTTTCAGGAAGTGTATAATTCTGATTTCAGGAAGTATTTAAAAGTCCATAATAACATTTCTGGTGTCTAAACTGCTATGTAAACTGAAGAGTTGCATTTGTCCATCTTGTCCAATAGGTGGCAGCACAATCCTCTAAGAACTAACACACGTTTACAGAGGGGAGATTAAATTACTGTTTCTTAATTAAATATGACTTATCACACACAAACATCCCTTTAGATACGTTTTGCCATTTTGCCTCCGATACAGCACCCGCACATACTCGGGGGAACAGCATATTCCTAAAACTCACTCTTAAACTACGGTGAAAAACAAAAATCCTAAACCTTGTCCTGTTGGAGCAGAAAGGCCCATTTAAAAACAGGGTTAAGTGACTAACCACAATAAAGATATCTCAAGTTGTGTTTTTCTCTTAAATCCTATATTTTGATAAATTATAGAGGCAATGTCAGAGGCGGTCACACTTCTTTACTCCGCTCTTGTTCATACATGACACGGTATTAAAAACACAAGTATTCTAAGAGACAGCCATAAAGCAAACTGCAAACACTCAGTAAAAGCTGCATTCATATCCATAAAATAATAATAGTCTTACCGGTGTGGGATTGGTGGAGGGCCTTTAGGTACCGCCCCTGCTTTTGGTGGGAGAGGTGGAGCATTTATGTCATTGTTGTGGGAAGCAGTGGGGGAGACGGATGCAGTTATTCCTCCTCCATCACTACCCAAATGATGGACAGGTGGCTGAATATCTAATGCCTGAGGCCGAGTTTGAGCAGAGAGGAGGTTGGGAGGGTGGAGAGGTGCATGTGTGGGGGTATGGGTCGGGGTGCTGGTGGAGGTCGAGGTGGAACACTGGGATCTGCTATGTACAGGTGGGGCTTTATCCGCATGTCTGTCCAGTTTGGGGGAGGCAGGGGTTTGTGCAGAAGGTGAGGGGCTGAGGGGAGAGGTGAAGCGCTGTGGAGGACAGTTGGGGATGCTTCGTGGAGGGACAGGGGGTAAAGGGGCGTCAGAAGTTGTAAGGACAAGTGGGCTGGGCTCACAGTCCACTGAAGCACTAGAGCGAAACCTAGTCCTTTCTTTGGGCACAGGCTTCTCCCTCTCTCCATCCCTCTCTTCCTCTTTTCCTTCTCTAGTTTCCATTTGTCTCTGTCCAGGAACTGTCTTCTTCTCTCCTCCTTCTCCACTGTCCTCTTTCATCCCGGGCACTTGTCTCTCCCTGGGCACTGGTTTCTCTCTTTCCCTGGGCAAAGGTCGCAATGTCTCCCCATCTCTTTTCTCCCTTTCCTTAAGGACAGGTTTTTCTTCCACTGGGATAAGCACAGGTCTATCTCTCTGCAACACTTTGGCATGTCCCGTTTCCTCCAATCGCTGATCTCTCTCAGGCTGTACAAGGTGAGTGTCGGTCTGTGTGTCACTGTTACTATGTGTTTTGTTCAGGCTAGCCAGGATGCGTCTCTGGTGACCCGGCAGGGTGATGCCCATCCGCTCTAATTGATCAGGTGTGAGGTTGCGACATTGTCGTAACGTTGCCAGCCCGGCACTCCTAAATGCCTCGGAATATTGCTCCAGGCGAAGAACACATAACCAGTCCCACACAGTTAAACAGGGTTCAACTTCAGACTGAGACATGACAGATGTGTGCGAGTGCAGCTTGTGGGAGGGCAAGTCTGTGTTGTCCACAGAGAAAAGTAGACTTCAACACCTCAGATCATGGCTTACACAACCTGTGGAAGAGAAAAAACACAAACCGTTTTCAATAGTATCAATTAAAGAAAAGCATTCAGAAGCTCTAAACAAAGATTCTCACCAGAGAAGACACCACCACTGGTATTGTTTTCAATTGTCAGTTTGTGAGTGAGTCATCAGGACAAAATGTAGTTCTGGAAACACCTACTGTTGCACGAAATACGGAGGCATGTTTGGATATTTTGCCAGGCGATTATGTGTCCGTATGTGACCGTGATAGCATTGCAACCGTGTAAGATGCAGTCATGAAACTTTACAGATGTGCAGTTGAGATCAAAATTAAAGTATAGTTGTGGTTTCAGCATGTAGGGACGAAAGTAGACACACACACACACTTTTACTTCTGGTCCAATTTGGTGCGTTAGTCTGGATATGAACAGAAAAGAAGTTCCTAAAAACGTATTATTGCCAGTCACATTGGCCCGATTATAGATTGCGTGATGAAAAATACTTTCTACAAACTATTTTTAGAAATCCTGCATTGGGTAATGTTTTGTGGTGCAAAAGTACAAAAATAATGGTGACGATAAAATCAACATGGCGACGCCTGAGCTTGCGGCTTGTAGCTAATGGTGCCAACACAGTACAAACTACAGGAAACATGCTGACGGAGTGTTTAACAGAGGGTGACCAGGAAGCAAACCATTAGGGCACAAACATGCACTGAAAGCAACAAATCTGTACATAGCAAATAGTTCTATTCTGCTATATTAATGCTCTGAATGTCATATATAGCTCCTTTAATGTATTACAATAGTAATAGTATACATCCAAGAGTTGGCCAGATTTATAATCTGTAAACAGCAGTGTCAACTGTCACAGTTGCATGTGATAAACTGTTGTCATGTCAGGTGACTAATACCTCGGTAAAAGAGGAAGTTGCCTCGACGGTAAGATCCCCTAGCAACAAGTCATTTTGATAAGCCCCGTCATTTTAAACGCCACTCCTGCTCACTTTAGTGTCTATAAACAGCTTGAACAGATAAAACAAACTGCACAGATCAGATAATTATATTTATTATGAGTGACAGAGAAGGGAACTGCTGTTAGATCTGTATTCCCTATTCAATGCATTATAAGAAGGCAAACTAATCGCAGTGCTGTAGAAACATAAAAACACACACCTTTAGAATTACTTATTATATACTTAAATATGTTATTCATTTTGCACAGCCAACACAGTCAGTACGGTAGCACTAGCACAACAGACCACTATGGGAGGAAGTGTAATTGACACAACAAGTATTGACACACACAGCACGTTCACACAGACTCCCTCAATTCTCTCAATACACACTTGAATGATGCATGCAAGTGGATTCATGATTGGCTTCCCACAAGGCGTCCCCATCCCTTTCCATTCTCACTCTTGTAACGCACCGTCTATGCGAGGTTATGGTTTTCAAATGCAGTACGTTTAGGGTATGAATATTGGACATCTTAACATTTGCATTAAATTTTTCAGACGAGTCACACCGCCAGGCCTTAATTAGTAAATAGCAGTCAGTGCCAGCTGTCCGCATTCACGTGTGGTAAACCTGTCCGTAAGTAGCTCAGTAAGGACTGCTATGAGGCATTAATTAGAGCTTTGACAAAACAGTCTGCAAAAATGAATTCTGACGATGTAATACGTTTGGACCATACCTCCAAAAGCTACTTTGTTGTTGACAAAATCATTAATTAAACACCTACTGCTTTTGCAACATATTATCTCTGCCCAGTATTTTTGACTACAGGGGAAGCTCCTCATTTCCCAAACAGAGCCACAAACAATCTTTTATCAACACAAACACACAGCTTAGGGTGGAAGCCATTTTTAAGAAACTGCACAGCTTAAACTAAAACTGAAAAAAGGCTGATACATCTTTATGTATGATGTCATGTAAAACAATCAATGTTAGTATAAACGCAACTTTTAATTGGCATAATTCATTTTAGAACTTTAATGGTTAAACTTTTTCAAGAATTCAATGCAACTATAATCAAACAAAAGCAGACAGCACATTGTTTCTGTAGTTCAAAGACGCATCAGCTGACTGAACCGCAACCAATTCTGAAAAATAGCCAACAATTACAAATATTACATGAACCTGATTTGGGAGCTAGAAGTGAGGGTGAAGGAGTCCGAGCAAGCACACAGTGACCCACGCAATCCAGTCCGAGACGTTCTATTCGCCAGTGTGCGAGTGTGTTACAATGATGGCATTTCATTTCCTGTCAAAGGTTTCCTCTGACAGGACAGAGGCCTCATTGTAAATATTACACTGTGATGAAATGCAGTTCCTATTTTTGAATTTAAGGAACTTAACTCAGAAACACCATAAATTAGTGTGATTGCTCTTCTTCCGTCAAAGGAGAGATAAACTAAAACATTACATTTGAACACCTGCACACATTTAAGTAAAAAGTCTCTACATCTTTGACCGGACACACATTTTCACCTCAGCACTATGGTCTGGAAAAGCCCTGAATCAGCCCCGTCCGTTAGGGGAAGAGTGAAGAGGCTTATGCAATAACCAAGACGTGATCATACAGTCATGTCTGATAATATCTTAGTCGACAAAATGTAAACCAGTTTTTACTTGTGAAATATTTAGGATGATAATAACCTTGAGATTTTGTTGCAACAGACTTGATTTTGACATTAGTTTTTGTTTTCTGATCAACCGAGCAGTCCTGTGGAGAACCCAACAAACTAAGGCCATTGGGCTGAACTGTAGCGCACAACTGTGTTGAGATGTCATGTTAATACAGACACAAAACATCCTACAATATGCGCCAGATGTAATAGAAAAAATGTAAGACATGACTCCAGGCAGGTTAATGAACATGAACAAATGTTCAATGAATTTTATCTCCGAGTACCCAAAAACAGAAGTATGAAGCACATATTTTGCGTAGCTTAGCTTCAAGCAGAAGGAACCTTTAGATAAGATTGTGTATTGTCCTCATTGAACATTTTTGCAGCATAGTACACTACAAACATCTAGCCTTCAACAAAATGAAACACAAAACACCACCCAAGACAAACCTCACTTTACACATTGGATCCTGTGTATTTTAAGCACCTTTGTGCTGCAATATTTACATTGCCAGTTCAAAACTACATAGTCAGGTAAGAACTGGATTGAAGGTTTTAATGGGGCATGTTCTATGGACATTTATTTACTCTTATCTCTGCGTTGCCAGTCATTCTTCATGTGTATAAACAAAGCATTGTAACTTGTCCTGAACACTCAGATATCATGAAACACTAGAAAACCCCAGCTTACTGGTATTTAAAACATTTAAATAGTTCAAATTTTCTGGCCAAACAGCTAACACAAATGCCTTTTGTTTTGGTCTCTGTGATGCAAACAACCTCACATCATCCGGGCATTGAGGTCCTCCTTCCAAAAGACCCACTTTCATAGGCCACATCCATCAGTTGATCCAGGACCTGAATTATGAATTATGCATCTCCGAATTACCAGTTTTACATTGTCAGCTATCCTAACTCTGAACAAAACCCTCTTTAATGTACTAATGATTAGTTTGCTACCTTAGATTTTTCATATACAACCTTTCAGGAGATGTTGGGACTACACTTTCACTCTTGATAGACGTGCTTCCTGTATTTTTGCTTCGCTCCACAAAACACAACTTGGACCTTTGTGTCTAAAAAAAAAGGTCCAAATTGACATTGATCTTTCGGTAAGATGTCAAACAAGCATATTTAAAAAAAAATGTCAACCTTCCTTTAACTGCTGAAATCAATGTGGATGTGTTATGCATTTTGTATAGTCAGTTTATCTGTTCATCCCCTGCTAACTTCCTTTTTCTGTATCTTTTATTTAGCTGTAGTTTCCAACCAGCATGTTGCTCTCTGCACATTTCAATTAATTTATCTCTCCACTTTCTCCATCCTTCTCTGCGCTCCCTCCTCCCACTCAGAAAACTACCAATAACAGGGTCTCTGTGCTGCCTTTACAATGGGGCATTCTGTTGCCTAGGAAAGTTCACACAGACAAAAATACAAAAACATGAAGGGGGGTGGGGGGGGGGGGGGGGGGCACTAGTCAAATCTAGTCACACTTTCTAAAACAAGTGCTCACCTAATAACATTGCGTGTGTGTGTGTGTGTGTGTGTGTGTGTGTGTTAGGGGGCTCAGAAATTGTGTTTCAGGCTAATATCCCCTTTAGCCAGGATGTTCCTTATCAATGCTGGCTGACGTCAGAGGCTCAACTCTGCTTCCTGTCAAGTGTCCTCATAAAAGTACATTATCTACCTCTTGGACTAAGTTTACATGAAGTAATTTCTAAAACAGACCAACAACAAGCAAAATGTCTAACAAACTTGATCTCCTATTAATATATTATTTTTAGTATGAGACAACAACGTAGCATTTTATTGACACCAAAAACACATGACCAGCCTCATCTCCTGCTCTCATGCAACACATCCATAGTGTAACTAACAGTGTGCATTATGTCACAGACTTCTTAAACCTTTCACATATTCTTTACTAGACTACCTGCTACGACGAGTTAAGACTGTGACCTTTCTGCTAACTCCACTGCCAGAGTCTGTGCATACTACGTCACTTCATTTCTGATATATAGTTGAAGAGAGCTATAGGATGCGTGTACAATAAAATAGCTTGGGTATGGTGCATTCAATGTTAGCCTTAATACACTTTGTAGTCGGAAAGCTAACTTATATGCGACAGGTTCCCCTCCATTGGAAATGTTCTAACTTCCATAACTGCAAACAAATAATATGCCAGCTGCGTTTGCAGCTGCCTGGCTCTACCTGCTCCCAGTTAGTTGCCAATAGTTACTTGCCAATACGAACTGGTATATAACTTCTGAGGTAGCTGCAACAGATGTGAAGGTTTAATCATGGAGCAGACATCATATGCATTATCAAAAAAACAAATGTTGGCTACTGGCACAGTAAACAATAAAGTAAAAAATATAGGTCTTACATTTCTTTAATTTCCTACATTTTCAGGAGTTATGTATGCAAAAGTGATCATCAGTCAATCAGGATTTTTAGCCATAAATATCAACACAATGTTTAGATCTACACATAAACGAATATTCTACTTACTTAGATAGCAGAAATACATTATGGTGTAAATGGAAATGACACTGACTCAACATATACACAAGTGTCATGTTGTAAATTATATGTGTACTGAGACACAAAAATACGGTCATGATAGTATGTAATCTACTTAAGTTTGTATATGTGACAAATTTCTGTCCAGCTGAATTTCTCCAAAACAAGTAACAATTTCCTTTAACCTGGAACCCAATACAACGTTTTAATGTGTGCCAAAACCACAGGTAGGGGTAGACTAACAATCTATAGAGCAATATGTTGTGATACTGGAATTACTAAGACACATTAATACCCTACTTTGAGTATACATGTAGAAATGTACTGTTGAAAAGTTACGTTTGCCGTTCTGAAATCCCTGACAAGAGGTTTTCGCCTCTTGTCAGGCCACAGTTGAAAATAAGAATTTGTTCTTAATCTGTTTCGCCTGGCTAAATAAAGGTTAAATAAAATGCTGATGATGAGAATTAAAAATAAAATATAAAAACAAGAACTCACTCCTGGTTTTGTTTCGTTGTTTGTCGTGTTTTTCTTCTGTAGCAAATGGGCTGCATTTTATAGTGCAACCCTGTGTTGCACAATGAAAATAAATAATCCTTGAATTCTGGCATCCTGAACTCCTCAAAAAAGTAATCTTTGCAATATTCGATGCCACACTGGGCCGGTAGCACACAGTAAGTTTTGGTTTCTGCTCTGGTGCTGCTGCCAGATTTCAGGATTTAGCGTTCCCTTAACTTTTCATTTTGCCTATAGGCGACTTCACTGTATGCTACTCCGAGACAAGAAGTTGGGTAGCCACGAGGGAATCCATTTCCTCAGACCCTTTTCTATCAAGGTGATAATCGTAACAAAAATTATGAAAAACAAAATAAACCCACATGTGCGCGCACATAAAAGGGACATGACTCATAAACCCACCACTAGACACACTGCTGCTTTCAGCCCACTTTCAATTAGAACTGTATGGTGACTCAGTCCTGCCAGTAAAGGAATGCATCTGAACAATGTCCTATAGTGAACAAGCGTGTGCGCGCGCAAGCGTGTGTGTGTGTGTGTGTGTGTGTGTGTGTGTCACATCATGTCACAGGAGGATGTTTCCCCCTGGTAACCCACCACATTAAACCTATTAATCCCATGATGTGACAACAAACAATGTTTTGACTTAATTAAGTATGATGTTCTGCGGGTCATGATGTTTTCCTCCCATGGTGGACGTGAGCTGATATTATAATTTCTCTCAAATGTCCATTCCCCGAGTTACTAAAGCAGCAAATGTAAAGGGTAATAGTGATTTGCTTGTTTTAGCCAATTGACTTCAAATTCACACAATTTTTTTGATGAAGTCCATATACATATCAATATGGACAGCTTTAAAAACACTGCCTCGTCATAGAATCCCTTGGACAATGAATTACACCAAGAAATACTACAAAATGTTGAGGAATTACACAGAGAATATGTAGCCTACAATGTAGTTCTCTATTCAACAGAACCACAAACTTACAACAAAAACTCCCAGCCTCAAGTTAGAACTTCTTGCTCAACTGGGCTCTCCATTTAGCCCAGCGTCATTTTACGACCAGGCTGCTCACCACGTCCTCTGAATCAGTGAGATACTCTTCCTCTCACCTCAGTATGGAGTGATTCAGAAGCAAGTAATCATGTGAGCGGATGAGACAGACGGAGAAGGAAACAGAGAGAGAGAGAGAGAGCGAGAGCGGGGGAAAAAAAAGACACAAAAAAGAGATGGAGAAAGACAGATAGAGAGAGGGCTTGAGGGTCGATAAATAATTCAGAGCATATATCCAGAACAAATCATCTAAAACAAGATATGACTTGGCTCTTTGTGCCTCTATTACTGGTCGACACAAATATCACACTTATATCTGTGCCTTGAAGAAGAAAAAAAAACACAACATTATGTGGCTCTGTGTGCACACAGACGGCCACAAGCTCACTCATAACCAGTTTCCACTACAGGACAAAACAGGGTCAGTAGGGCTGTGATATTGTTTAATAGCTACTGGTGCCAGTCTCCCATGGGTGTTTCCCTTTGCACAATAAACTAAATGATTTGATCCGTGCTTTAAATGCATACATGATCCTGGCAAGTTGTATACCCTGCTGAACATCTCTAATACAGTTTCATTAGCTGTACTGCAACTCTTTTGAGCTTTTACTATTGATATTATATTATCACCTGTAAACATATATCTCTCACACACACACACACACACACACACACACACACACACACACACACACACACACACACACACACACACACACACACACACACACACACACACACACACACACACACACACACACACACACACACACACACACACACACACACACACACACACACACACACGAGCTCTGCCTTAGACTGCAACATTTTATTATTTTAAATGTATAGGCTGTAGTTTATGTTTCCTACCTTAGAAAAAGTGCTCTGTCTAAAAATGCTCCTGTATGTCCACCTGTCACAAGTCCACCTGCTAACATTCACAAAAGAGGCATAATACACTCTATTCCCCACAGGTGTAAGTCTGGTTAAAAAAAAACCATGATTAAAATACTCAATTGATCCATACTTCATCCAGCTTAAAAATGACGAATTCCACTGGGGATCAACAACCCTGTCGGAGGCGGCGGTCCGACTTCCTCTCAGCTTCTACGACTTAAAAACGAGTTCATATTAACTATCCACGGTCGGGTATTATTGCTACATTAATTAGAGACGTAAATCTAAACGCAGAACTGGGTGGCGCAGCCGACACGACTATCCATAAACGTGTTGGTGAGTTTTAACGTTAAACCTTCTCTTCGCACCAGAAGCAGCAGCTCGAGCTAACGGTCAGCGCTCGAGTGGCACGCAGACTTCGCAACGCAGTATTTGTGTTAACAACTCCAATGTCGGTGTGCTTTACGGTCTTTAGATAGCGGCTATTCTAATCAGCATTTCTGGGAAAGTTTCGCTTTAAAAAAAAAAGATAAAGTTTTGAAATTCGTGTCATTCACTTACCTGTTCAAGTCTTTGCACGTGTTCCACTCCGCTGAAACATGCCGCTGTCTTTGAGGTGAATTCAGCGACCGCGACGCGAAATAGTGAATAGCATTTTTCACACGGATGAAAAGCAGTGGCAGCGACGACTCACCCACGGGCAGTGTGAAGCTAAAGTGAAGGAAGTTAAAACCATTTCCGGCTATGCGTTTCAAACTATATATAACACATCGGCATTCAAGGCTGCAGCGTTTTATTTTGTAAGGCTAGCAACTATGTTTTTCCGGTGTTTCTATGGCTACATTGATACAATAAAATGGCCAAAAACTTCCGTCCGGCGGTCATGTGACCACTGAGAAAGACTGGACAACCCTGTGCTGCCCATTAACTATATCCAACTTACTTCTCACTAACAACAATCATAGCTCACACAATTCTATATTTGTAAATAATATGCCCTCAAAGTAAGGACTGTCGTGGAAAATAGTAATACAGAACTTTATGTGCGTTTACTCACAGTTGGCTTTTCCTTTTTGGCGAACTTATTTTATATATAAGCACAACATTATATATTAGTAATTTTCTTTTGTTACGTTTTGGTTGGGTGAATTCACTGATTTACATACTTTTAATCTTAAATAACGACAACAAAACTTTTATCGTAGCATTTAACCCAAATGGTTATATAATTGCATATGTTTCAGTCTTTTCCATGATACCAGCAGGTGGTATGAACAGGTGTATTCTAGTCAGCAATGTGACCAGTATTATGACTAATTTGTATAAGAGCTGGTGACCAGTATTACATTAGACAGGCTGATTTGTTAGTTGTAAGGTCCCATAGGAACCAGAAGAGGGCAACCACTCACCATCACAACGTTGAGCCTAGACGGAGAGAATTTCAAAGGACATCATGTAAAAAAACACACACAAAATAATAAAGGGGAAACAAGATTTATATTAGAAACAGAATGTTGAATGTAATAGACCTTCAATTGTTAAATATGATCCCTTTGACTGTATTTCAGCCACAGTGAAGAGTCAGCTATAGGTGAAAGCAATTGAGAGGTAAGGGAGGCTGGCATGCAATAAAAGTTAGACCAAATTAAAACCCATAACTTCACAGTAACACTGTACATAATGAAGTACCAGACCCCAAACATAAAACGTTCATGAATTAAATACATCCCATATGTGAGTTTGTTATATTCTCTGTCAAACGTTTTTTTTTTAGAGAGCTGAAGGGAAATTATGTATATTATCTGTTGGCCTTTGTGTTTCTGAGTGTGTCATATACTGTATGTGATTCAATGTGTTGTGTTCTTTTATTTATTTTGGAGCCGGGATGAACAACGCACTGATCCTGTGACAAGTCAGTGACTGCAGTATGTCACTCATTTTACTTCTGACCTGGGGTAAAGATCGTGGGACAGTGCCAGAAAGATTAGCTTGGGTAAAGGAGATGCAAGAAGGAATAAGGAGAGGAGATGAAAGGTCACAGATGGAAGGAACAGGTGACTAAGAAGGGGATAAGTGTCAGAGAGAATGCAAGGGGTAGATGTTGAAGATGAATGAGAGGAAGTTGTAAAGAGCAGAAAAGGGGAAGTAAAAAGAGGTATATGAACAAGTTGTGATAGGATGGTAATAAATGGAGGAAAACAAATGTCTAGTTTGAGAAAAAGTAAAAAGAGGAGAGTAAAAAAACAAGAGATGCAGAGAAAACAAGTAGAAAAGGGGAATAGGAGGAGAGGAAAGAACCAAAGAAAAGAGGATCAAAGGAGAAGTGAGGCCTGGATGGGAAGTGGATGACAGGATGGATGAGATGATGAATAGATGGGAAAAGGACATAGAAAAGAAACAAAGACGGGGGGACATTGAGGAACAGAGTAGGAGGAGAATACAAGAGGTGGAGTGAGAGGGAGTCGGAGAGGAGATGAGGAGGAGGGTGGATGGTGGTGATGAGTCATCACCAGGCTATCAGCCATGGTGGGCCCTGTTGCTGTGTGGGTGGCAGTGTGACACATATGCAGAACCACACACGCAGAGGGATGCCGGCCATCGTGCTGCTTATACGTCTCCCCCTGCTGCGGAGGCGGGTGGAAGACAATACAGGGATGCCAACGGGACACGCAGTTCACACACTCATGCTCATGCAGCCCTTTCCTCTGACACACATACACGCACATGATGATGATGTGTGTGAGTGAGAGACTCTGAGGAGGGATGGATGATTATAAACGAAGGCAGAGGGATACACTGTCAATGCAGCAGTAGGAAAGAACACCAGAGCTGTACACACCTCGTGCCTTTTTGCATCACTCGCATACTCTTTCCTTCATCATTCATAATTTATTAGGTGGTGCATATGCAGAGGCGGATGTTGCAAAAAGGGAACTGTCAGAGAGGATGATATGAGAAATAAAAAATACACGAGGTTAGCATGCACAGTGCAGTGCTATGCTCCTCTAACTGAGGCACACACAGACAGTTCCACGGACTTTCAAATCATTTTCTCATCTTGTGTAGCCAATTATGTTTAATGCGGTCTTTAATCGTATACTTAAAGCCATGTCGCTGTGTGTCAGTACGTGTTACGCATGACGTCAAACCTTACCAGAAGAAAACAGAAATTGTAGCTGTTGTACATTCGGTGCATTGAGAATATACGTGGTCTTAGTCTGATACGACATTGGGAAGAAGGGTCAGACCCCCTGCAATAAGTCACTTCCTCTGTGACAGGAAATATCTCCCATCTTTGTGTCTCCCTTTGGTGTCGATCACAGAGTTGCCATGGCAACCGATTGGGGGATTCCTAATTCTCATCTAGGCCGCTGTGCACACAAACGCTACACACATGCGAGCGCATGGGTGGATGGAACCAAACAAACACACACACTTTCCAAGAGGGAAAAACAGATCATCAATAGGTTGTATGTCATGGTATTTCCCTGTTCTACCCATGGCCGTGTTGTTGTAAAAATCAATGCTCTTGTGAGTGCGTGTCACAGAAACAATGTGTGAATGGGAGCAGAAATCGATTCTCTAATGATATAGTTTCTGTGGATGGCATTGCCCTGGCAACCAACACCACCGTTAAGAATCTCGGCTTTGAATTATCTTTGACCAGGACTTGTCCTTTAACTCCCACGTAAAACAAATCTCAAGGACTGCCTTTTTTCACCTACATAACATTTCAAAGCGATGCAGAAAAGCTGGTTCACGCGTTTGTTACTTCCAGACTAGATTACTTCAATTCCTTATAATCATCTAATAAATCTCTTAAATCCCTCCAGTTGATCCAGGATGCTGCAGCTGGTGTACTCACAAAAACTAAGAAAAGAGATCACATTACTCCTGTATTAGCTGCTCTGCACTGGCTCCCTGTAAAATAAAGAATCACATTTAGAATTCTTCTCCTCACCTACAAAGCCTTGATTGGTGATGCACCATCATATCTTAAGGAGCTTGTAGTACCATAGTGCCCCATTAGAGAGCTGCGCTCACTAAATGCGGGGCTACCTGTGGTCTTAAAAAGTAGGATGGGAGCCAGAGCCTTCAGTTATCAAGCTCCTCTTTTATGAAACCAGCTTCCACTTTCAGTCTGGGGGGCAGACACAGTCACTTCATTTAAGAATAGACTTAAGACTTTCCTGTTTGATAGTGCTTATAGTTAGGGCTGAATCAGGTTTGCCCTGGTCCTCCCTACCTCCTTCTGTCCCATGGATTGTGGTTATCTGGATCGTGGTCCATGCCTACTACTCATTATTCATAGTCTCAGTCATATTTATTGAATGTGTTGTAACTCTGTAATGTTGTTCAACTGTACAGATGACATCTATTGCTTCTGTCCATCCGGGGAGAGGGATCCTCCTCTGTTGCTCTCCTGAAGGTTTCTTCACTTTTTTCCTGTGAAAGCGTTTTTGGGGAGTTTTTCCTGATTCAATGTGAGGTCCTGGGACAGGGATGTCGTATGTGTACAGATTGTAAAGCCATCTGAGGCAAATTTGTAATTTGTGATTCTGGGCTAGACAAAATAAACTGAATTTAATTTAGTTCAGCAGACCTGCAGCATCAGACCCCTAGCAAAGGCACTGACGCATGTAAAAAACACACAGAGGAAAAAAATTACTCAGCTCACCAGTGAAATTTGAAAACCTTTGTAGGAATATGTTTTTAATTTTCAAACTCTACATACATTCATACATCTCTCAATTAGAGTAGCAGACAGTACGTGTGTAACATCTGTATGTGTGTGTGTTTGTGTGTGTGTATGAAAGGGTTGCAGGTTGGGGGTTCCAGCTGCCTTCTGCACACCTGCATATGTATGATGTGCTTACAAATTGTGATGGAGACACATAATGAGTGACTGGGAGACAACATGGGCAGAATGACACTCAGGGTGTGTATACATGTCTGAGTGCATACATTTAGTTTCAATGAATGACATGTCTCCATATGTGTAAATGACCATGAGGAGGGAGCACTGAGATGTACACTAGATAGATTGTATACATAACTGGCAGATAAAGGGGTATCATACTGAAATCCACCGTTCCTATTTGAATTTGTTCAGAGCTAGTTGACAGTTGTCCAATCTGAGGTTAGTCTGTAAACATTTCAACAGTAAATCTTACTGAGAATATATTTAGCTACGATACCCTGCATAGGTCCTGATTAGAAAACTTTGATTTCTCTTGAAGGGGAATGAAATCATATTAACAGCAGCCTTTCTGATTACAATGAATATGACTTTACAGACTTGTCGACATAAGTAGTTTTCGGTGCCCCTTGTGAGTGGCTTGGTGTGTATGGATGGAGTTGGTCAAGAATGAGTTTGTCTATGTGCATGAATTATATACATGTGCCTGTTAGTATGCCTGCATATGCAACATAATGTGCATACACATACTTAAATATAGAATCACATATATATAAGTGTAATTGTGGATGTGTATCAGGCATGCATGTAACCCTGCATTGCTGTTTGTGTGTGTATGAATATATGACAATGTGTGTGGGTGAGTATGCATTAGTCGCTGTCTTCTCTGTCCTGGGTCTCAGCCAGGCAGCTCTCATCAATATTCTCCAGGCTCTCAGCATTCTGGATGCTGAGCTCAGAGAGTGGGATGCTGGGTAATGTAGTCTGTTCGGGGTAGAGCCAGGGCTTGAAGCCAGGGTTGTGTCTCTGCTTCCACTCTGAATACTTCAAACAGGCTTTGTTGATCTTCTTCATTGCCTTAAAGAAACAGGTAAGATAACATTAATTTGTTATAGATCTGTTGATGGATCATTAACAACTTCAATGAGTACAAAAGGAAATGATTGTACTTGAATACAGTGCCAATATTCATTATTTATCAATACTCAGATGGCAGAATATTGGTTTAAAAAAGTTAATGTGTTTAAGTACTGACAGAATGTACTCTCATTTTAATTATAAATTAATCATAATTTTACAAAAAATCAAAAAAGGACAGACAGAACATTATTATTGTATTTATTGTGTTGAAGTCATCAGCCTGGTTATTATTAAGTGGGATTTGTGCATCTCGCTCTTTTGCTATTTTATCATCAAGGCATGGCTCAATCCCAGGCTGCTCTCCAGAGAACCTTTACCACATTTCAACAAGTACACACATACCCTCAAACAGACAAACAAATACTGAAAACAGTATGTTTCTGGAATGTGCAGGAGAGATTATTGGTTGTGGATTAACACGTCACTAAAGCGATAACTCACTCACAGAATCTGTGTTAATCTGCAAAAGACTTACGCGGGGGGCAAGGAAGTGGGAAGACTTGTTGACAACCCACTTGGGTAACGAACCTGTAAAGAGAGACAGAGAGAACAGACGAAAATGGAGAAAAGTGTGAGATTGACAGAGAATGAAAGTGAGAGAGAAAGAGAGTAAAACAGGAGGGTGGGGATAGATATAAAAGAGGGATTTAAAGTTCTCTTTATTACACGTCATGTCATTCAGGATTAAATACGGAGCCAGGCACCAGGGTGAAATTTATTCTGTCCTTCATATGGTTACTATGGTGACTCATTTTTACATAAAGGTAGGGGAATGAATAATTCATTAGAACTTTGAGCATGTGTTAAGCACCTGTGTGTGTGTGTGTGTGCGTGTGTGTGTGCATGCGTGCATGTGTGTGTGTGTTAGTTACCTCGTGGATCTACCTCGGCCATGTAAGTGAGGGTACAGTGGTCGGTTGGTCCCTGGCTCTGGATCAAGTAGCCAGTCTGAATGGACACAGCTCGCACCTTGTCCTTTTTAGAAGGGTATTTCTGTAGAGACAATAAACAAGGCAACTTTGTTTGAATTTAATAGAATGTACACATAAAGGTTTGTATTGGAATTAACATCCTTATTCAGAGCATGCATGTAGCAACCTTGAACAGGACAAAAAAACTCTGTACAATCTTATTTCATATTGAATTAATTTATTATGTATACAACACACACACACACACACACACACACACACACTGATAAAAATGTCTTTAGCTCTTTGTGTCAAGCTGTCAAATTGTTGAAATACGTAAGCATTAGGATTCTAGGGTAGTTTCTATATTGTGCTTTCTTTTGTTGTTGCTGCCAATATCTGATGTAAATCCAGTTCACAACCCGCAGTAATGAAGGCCGACTATTCCACTGCTCGCTCCTTTGACTACATATCTGAGATTATCATTCATGATTATAAAGTACAGCACTGGTTAGCCAGTGCTAATTGGGACAGGCACCCTGCAGAGTTAAGAAGCACACAGAGCAGCAGTCAGCTAAGGAACCTTTATCAGAGGAACATTTCATACAACTGATTTATCATAAAGTATATAACTCACATTTTTGGTGTCTGCACCTCTACTAGTAGGCTACATTGTAGGACTTTCTGCTGACACTACACTGACAGATTTCCAAACATCTGCAGGTTTCTTGGAAATCAGCGACAACTTAATGTTCTGAGCTAATGCAGACAGAGACTCTAGGATTTAAAGCACCAGTTACCGAAGAGGTGACTGATGCTTTAAATTAGTCTCTTCCGCTTTACCAGTAAAATACATATCCGACATGATAATCAGTAATAATCAGAAATTAGTTGAACCACAGAACATTTACTTAACTTTGTGTCTTTTGGCTGTTCTAACACTTGTTATTCTTGACATTTTATATATTCAATGATGAATCAACACAACATACAGTAGCGTCTACAGCCATGCTTGCAGCACTATGAGGCTGAACTCAGAACTCCACTAAGGATCCCCTTAAGCTGCACTCCAAAAGTCAGGCTCTCAACTTTTGTGAAAGAGTGACCTTGGCTAATCAAACACACGGCCATGCACACACACACACACACACACACACACACACACACACGTTGGTAGCCACTTGTTAATGCAGGAATGCAGAGGGCGGAAGTCAACAGCTGAGTCACATGAGAGGTCTTATCCTTTTGTAAACATTACATTAGTGAACACAACTGAGAAACTGGACTACAGACAGAAACGCAAGAGAGCCAGAGAAGAAAATTAAAAATCGAGTCGTCAGATTGAGAGAGGTTCAACTGAAACAATTACTTGGTTGATTAGTTGTCTGAAATTAATCGACAACATTAATGATAATTAATATATCAATAAAGTCATGTTTCTGCAAAACTCTATCTAATTCCAGCTTCTCAAGTGTGAGGATGTGCTACTTTTCTTCGTCTCATGTGATAATAAACTGAATGCCTTTGAGAACACTGCGCAAACATGTTTAAATGTTTCTGACATTTCATACACCAGACAATAAATTAGTTGAGTAAATAATCGCTTATTAATTAATCGATAATGCAACTTGTTGCAGCCCGAGAGAGAGGGGATGAGTACCAGCTTTTACACAGGATATTTCTTACCCTCTTCCTCCTGTTGAAGAAGAAACACAGACATACAGCCAAAGTAAAAGCCTGAGGTGTCTGCTGGCTTTACTGGTCTTTGGCATTCAAATTACTCAAGTTCTTAAATAGCAGGACTGAAAGCTGAACTAAAAAACACAATATATTCAACGGAATCAAATTAACTACCCTACATTTGGACTGAAGCAGTGCCAGCACCCAGGACATCAATCATTCTCTCAGTCAAAAGCAGGAGGTATGAGGGTGCTCTCTTTGGAAGGGTTCCAAACTCTCTTTACTTCCTGGATGCAGTGGTAGTTTTAAATGACTGACACACACACACAAACACACACACACACACACACACACACAGGGTTGTATTGCTGCCTTTCCACAAATGTTTAAGGACTTCTTTTAATCCAGCCCAACGCCCTTAAGCTTGCGAAACTGGATCAACGTTTCGCAATGCACCTTTGAACATACATGTATAGAGTTCTGGGGGGGTGAATGAACAGAGCAGGGCCCCAGCTGAGCACGTTTACGCTCTGTACATAAGTGTATGTGTGTGTGTGTGTGTGTGTGCACTCACGGCGTGTTTGACAGAGTAGTTCATGATGATGTAATCTTTCCCCATTGGCAGCCAGGAGCGAAGCGTGATGACATCGCGGTTCCGAAGGGGACTTGGACACTTCCCTGTTAAGATACAAGATAAATGTGATGATAAATGAATGTACAGTACATTGTAATGTAGATCAATGTGCACATTCACAGCACTCAATCATATTAGTGACAAATAAACGCTCTCTGTGAACATCTTGTGTTGAGTGTGTGGGACATACACGAGTAGTAACCAACATCCGCATTGACTGTAAGTTTCCCGATATCGAAGGTCTCAATGACGTTTGTGTCCCATTTCCTTCTGTACTCAATGTCATGGAGAACGTCATACATGGTCTCAGCTGACACGTCCTTACACACCATCCGACACTGAGAAAAAGAGACAGACAGAAGGAGACAGAATGATTATTTTTAGACAATCAAGAGAATGTACAGAGCTGACATGACTGAACCATAGACAAATTCAGATTGATTGAGTTTACAATACATAACGCGTGCAATTGCGCTGATGATCATGCATCATATTTTAGAGCTCTATCCAATGCAAGGTATGAAGTCAGAAGAACAAGATTGTATTGAAGCTGCATTCCATAAAGGCAGAGTAAAGTACAGTGTGATTGTTGAGGAGAGCTGCAGAGTTTGTCGCTATTCACGCTAACAAAGGTTGGTGTGAAACAAA
The DNA here is from genome assembly GCF_009769545.1 of Cyclopterus lumpus. Taxonomy (NCBI): domain Eukaryota; kingdom Metazoa; phylum Chordata; class Actinopteri; order Perciformes; family Cyclopteridae; genus Cyclopterus; species Cyclopterus lumpus. Next base: position 983,058 of record NC_046978.1, read on the forward strand.
TACAAACTCTGGTCAACACACCAAAGACAAGCACATAATTCCACATTCATATTAATCTGATGTGCAAACAGAACAAATTTAAAAAAAACACAAACTTAACTGTGTGCATAACTGACTTGTACATTATTAGACATATGTTGGTTAGAGTGTAACAGTGTCAGAGGGCAGCGATAGAGACAGTGTGTGTGTGTGTGTGTGTGTGTGTGTGTGTGTGTGTGTGTGTGTGTGTGTGTGTGTGTGTGTGTGTGTGTGTGTGTGTGTGTGTGTGTGTGTGTGTGTGTGGCCATTCACGTACTAGAATCTACTGTAAAAAACCTTCACATAAATGATATGGATATATTTCAAAGCAGAATCTAAGCAGGATCAATTGTTTATGCATCATTACTTGTTGATTTGAAACAAGTGTGATGTAGTGTATCAGGCTTATAATGAAACCATAAGGGAATCCTGCCGATGTCAGCTTTGGAGTAGATGGCACTGTACATACACCCGCTGTAAAGAGAGGTCTGCAGCCCTCGAGTGAAGCCGTTACTACAGTTACAATTGCCAGGGGGAATTAGTCTTAATAATAACAACAACAACAACAAAAGGACATAACAATGGAGGATGAGAGACACAAAGAGCAAGTGTAAAAGGCTACGAGTGCCCAAAAGAAAAAAGAAAAAGGAGAAGAGTAAATGAGTAAATGAGAAAGAAATGGACTGCAGGTGGGTGTCTTTCCCAGGCGATTGTAACTCCCATTACGAATGAGCTCTGGAGGGTTCAGACTTCTTCCCCTTGATCCCTGAGAGCTTAATTAAAGAAAAGCATCACCAACCGAGTCCACATCTGGCTGTAGATCTCTCTTTGGTGTAACAGCCCAAAATATGCACTTGCCATTTTAAAAATTGAAGTGCTCATTCATATATGGATCTAAAAAACCCTTCAATTCAATTACATTCTGTTATGAAAGAGTAAAATAACATGACTATGGGTCTAGAGCCATGCTGGCAGCTGTGTGGCTGTGTTTAGGCACAGCGGTGGGAACATTAGCATGCTAAGATGATCTGAAAATAATAGCATGCTGCTGTTAAACTCGTATAATGTTTACCATCTTAGTTTAGCATATTAATATTTGCTTATGAAGGCTTATTTATTAAACACCCTGAAAAGGCACCATTTCGGAAAGTCAAATTAAGTGACGGCAATTGTCCTGAGACTAGATATCATTTTAAATCTCAACATCCAATGTTGGTTTCCAACCCACTTATTCAAGAATTTGAATTTATTACCTCTATATCCAAATTGGAAATGCACGACAATATGAGAGCTATGCCTACTTGTTGCTGATGTCAAATTCAATTTCATTGATGAAGCCATGGCCACAGTCTCACAGCGCTTCACAACCAGCCACAATGTACAATAAAAGAAATCAAAAGGGATAAATGAAATGCCAACTTCCCACTTAGTCTCTGAAGCCCGTCTACATTTCCTTGTTCTGATGCAGGATTTTGAAAAGATAATATGGAAAGAAATAACATAAAATGTCCCGTTAGACTACTTACTTTTACATTTCTGCATTTTTATACTTCAACTCAATTTATCTGACAACTAAAGCTGCATGCAATCAACTACACTGTTATAGATTAATTTATCCCAAAGTCTACACTCAGTTGCCACCTGGTACACCTGTACAATCCTACAGAGCTATTGTGCTATAACGTATGTTTTTATGATGCCTTTATTGTTTAGAAAAATATAAATTACAGAACAACAACACCACAAACAGTGGCACTAAGCACAAGATGCAGCGACGGTGCCCTTGCAAAATAGATATCTAGACCAGAAGGGAAGGATAATGCTGTGTATAACATGCAACCCTCAGGCTTATACCCCCAGTCTTATACCCCCAGGCTTATACCCCCAGGCTTATATCCTCAGGTTTATACCCCCAGGATTATACCCCCAGGTTTATACCCCCAGGCTTATACCCCCAGGCTTATATCCTCAGGTTTATACCCCCAGGATTATAGCCCCAGGCTTATACCCCCAGGCTTATACCCTCAGGCTTATACCCCCAGTCTTATACCCCCAGGCTTATACCCCCAGGCTTATATCCTCAGGTTTATACCCCCAGGATTATACCCCCAGGCTTATACCCCCAGGCTTATACCTTCAGGTTTATACCCCCAGGATTATACCCCCGTCGTATACCCTCAGTCTTATACCCCCAGTCTTATATCCCCAGGCTTTCACCCCCAGTCGTATACCCCCAGTCTTATACCCCCAGTCTTATACCCCCAGGCTTATACCCCCAGTCTTATACCCCCATTCTTATACCCCCCAGGCTTATACCCCCAGTCGTATACCCTCAGGCTTATACCCTCAGGCTTATACCCCCAGTCGTATACCCCCAGGCTTATATCCTCAGTCTTATACCCTCAGGCTTATACCCCCAGGCTTATACCCCCAGTCGTATACCCCCAGTCTTATACCCTCAGGCTTATACCCCCAGTCTTATACCCCCAGTCTTATACCCCCAGTCTTATACCCTCAGGCTTATACCCCCAGGCTTATACCCCCAGTCGTATACCCCCAGGCTTATACCCCCAGTCTTATACCCCCAGTCTTATACCCTCAGGCTTATACCCCCAGTCTTATATCCTCAGTCTTATACCCTCAGGCTTATACCCCCAGGCTTATACCCCCAGTCGTATACCCCCAGTCTTATACCCCCAGTCTTATACCCCCAGTCTTATACCCCCAGTCTTATACCCCCAGTCTTATACCCTCAGGCTTATACCCCCAGGCTTATACCCCCAGTCGTATACCCCCAGGCTTATACCCCCAGTCTTATACCCCCAGTCTTATACCCTCAGGCTTATACCCCCAGTCTTATACCCCCAGTCTTATACCCTCAGGCTTATACCCCCAGTCGTATACCCCCAGTCGTATACCCCCAGTCGTATACCCCCAGGCTTATACCCCCAGTCTTATACCCCCAGGCTTATACCCCCAGTCTTATACCCTCAGACTTATACCCCCAGGCTTATACCCCCAGTCGTATACCCCCAGGTTTATACCCCCAGTCGTATACCCCCAGGTTTATACCCCCAGTCGTATACCCCCAGGTTTATACCCCCAGTCGTATACCCCCAGGCTTATACCCCCAGGCTTATACCCCCAGTCGTATACCCCCAGGCTTATACCCCCAGGCTTATACCCCCAGTCTTACTAGACTGCCAAAGACCAGACTAACAAACACTGACATGGCTTTATACACCAAATGCATTAAGCCATTCCAATTAGGTGAATCTTGACCAGGAACAAAATGAGAACGTGGCACATACATATTTCTTATACTACTTCTAAATGAGTACTTTTGAGTGTAATTTGTTGTTAACTTAAATATACAACTTTACTTAAATATATATGTTTTTAATGCAGGACTTTGTAGTATACAAACTAGTAATTAAGTAAAGTTTCCAGCACTGGGATTAATAAACCAGAACATGGAGGAGGAAGATTACAAAGACAAGTTTATTGTTCAAATGTCATTAATGACCGTAAGGTCATCTGACACTGATGTGCCTATTCTAATTCATTGCCAGTCTATTAAAGACAATAGTTCAAACTGCAGATTGGGATGACTGCAGATTGACATCACAGGGAAACAATAATGCATTAGGATTCCTGCTGACACTTTGCATGTTACTAAATTAAAGGCTTGTTTCTTACTCTCCAGCAAAAACTCTCCATATTGGAAGTACAAAAACACATACAGTATATACAGTATGATGGGATTTCCAAAATAGACTGTGCCAAAAGCCATGGATGCCTCAGCAGAAAAAAACGGATACTGCAATGTAATAACCTACAGAAGGCAACCATGCGTAAATAATGATTGTATATTTGATATCCTTGTGTAGACAGATTGGAGAGGACTTGTAGTTCAGAAAAGACCAGGGAGAATAAAGAATGTATTGTGTCCACAGGCAAACTGAAACAGGAGTAGGAGGAAGGAAAGGAAGGAAACCCAAAAGGCAAAAGAAGAGAACTGGAGGGAGCAGAAAACATTCAGTGCAGAATGAAGACGTACAGGCAGCTCAGTACATGTGTGCTTAATTCTATTATACACTAATTCAGTGAAGTCAACAGATGAAGCAAGGAGACGGAGATAGAGACGAGTGAAAGGGAGTTCAGAGAGATAAAGCAGAGACGGAGGGAGACAAAAAGGCCGACAAGTAGGTACACAAACAAAACCTGAGCGTATGGTCCACACTGCGCCCACTCAGAACACCCATGACCTGTCTGATCTTTGCACATCCAACCCAAACCACCTACTACTCATCCTCTTCCTTATTCCCTGTCTCACCAACTCTTCTTCTCTCCCCACCACTGTCTTCCATCCCTCGCTCTGTACTCTCGTCGTTTGCTCCTCTGGGTGTGAGTGTCTAACATGTGATTCAGAGCCGGGCTTCCCTGTGTGCCAGTAGTGTATGTGTGTGTGTGCATGACAGAGAGGCAGTCTGACTGTTTGTCAAACTATCACAGTATCCAAAAACCACCTTCACACTTACACACACCCACATATCGTGTGTGTGGGTCACGTGCTGATATCATTTACAGCTGTGATTACACTGTGAAACCCAACATTATTATTGATGAACATGACAGTGGCAAGGATTATGACGATAATGGGGCTGATGATAATTAGGTTGCTAATGGTAATGATGATTCACTCTCGTTGGATATATATATATATTTTTTACTGCTATTATTTATCAACATTCGACAGGCATCAGCAAAGATGCATGCTTTCTTTTCGTCTATAAATAGAAGAGCAGTATCTGTGACATCGCTGCATGTCCCTAGCCTTACCCTTACCCACACACTCACACACACACACACACACACACACACACACACACACACACACACGCATCTATAAGCATGATCTATACACAACAACTGCCTTATTAACACACTACTACAACTACGTCATCATTTTGTGAGGAGGAATAAATAAACGTGTGCAATCTCAGAGTTTGGTTGAAAACTCGTACTGTGTGTGAGACTGAAAGAACACAGGAAATAAAGAATGACGTAACCAAGCAAAATAAAGCTCCTGTAGCTGCCGTATTTACATAAAGATAAAGTGGCAGGTTTAAATAGGAGTCCCATTTAAACTCCTAATGTGTGTCTGTGGACTTTTTACTTTTCTCTGTTTGCAGAGCTGTCCCGAGGAAACACACCTGTCCTTAACCACTGTACGCACACACACACACACGCACGCAAAATTACACACGTATTACCCAGCTGATGCAGGCATGATACATCTCTCCTTCTGCACACATGGGACATACCTTGGAGAATCACGCACACACACACACACACACACACACACACACACACACACACACACACACACACACACAAGCGAGAGACCCCGCTTCACAGATACAGATTCAGTCGATGGATCGGGACTGGGAAAATCCCTCTGCTGTTGTGGCCCCTGCACACCCATATGAACACAGACACACACCCAGTCATGCACACACTCCACTTTATTTAACAAAGTAAACACCTGGTGGCTCCCTCACGCTCTTCGGACCCGGATATATCAGCAGAAAGACACACACACACACGTGTTTACACAGAGTTCAATGTATCCCGGTGTAAAATGACAGTAATCACAATGTTATGTCAGATCAGAAAGTACTGTAAAGGTCGGAAATTCTGAGGCAACCTTACAGGCTGTGAAGCCTCTGTCATAAAGTGACAACACTTTTAGAGATTGTGAGCCAGTTAAGCGTGCATTGCCAGTCAGTCAGGTTTGAGGCTCGGTGGGGGCTGTGGTAGATATTGGTAACGTGAATTACAGAGATATAATGTTTAACTCCACGGGGCTGTCGACCCCAACTGCTAATAGATTTGGTGGCTAAATGCAGATCACTGCAGTCACACTACACTGTCAACGGTGTTTGAATGAAAATCGTTCACCTTTTATTCAAGTAGTTATATAGGACCTAAGTATATATGTATGAATAGACTCTAAGTAGGTTTTTATACATCCCCTTAATTTCCCTCAAATAACTTATGATCTTAATGATAAAGGAGCTGAAAATGGCATTTCACTGTCACTTTTTATCTTAACCTGTGTGCAAACTTCTTTAATCATCTATTCCAATTAATGTACATTTATGCTGAATTAGTTTGGTTCCTTTGGGTCTTTGTCCAGGAACACTAATACATAATTAATAATGACAGGATCAAATAGGATGTGTTAGATGGTACACAGCAGTTTTTCCATGTCTTAAAGTGACGCAGCTATTTCTGCCTCCACATTGACTCCCAATACAAACATTCACGTTTGAGACAAACTGCCACAACTGCTATTTGACTAGATCAGCAAGTACTTTCACATTATTATCGTACATAAACATGGGAGGAGCTACTTTCCATCTACTGCAACTCGTGTTACTGTATTAATGTCAAACTGTACTGGAGTGCATGTTCTCGGCCTGGTTCATCATTTAGTTAATAAAATATCAACAAATAATGACAAACGACCATCACAAATTATTAACCTTCATATTTCGTCATTAAACCCAAAGACATTTTTAATCATTTCAAACTGAGAAAAGCAGCAAATCCTTAAAATCACAGAAACTGTAACCACTAAATAAACTTTAATTCATAACTTATTGATTTATTTTCTGTCTATTGACTAACAGATTATTGACTATATTCTTTCCAGCCATTGTCAGTTGTGTTGTTTAGTGGATCATTTCAGCTTTTGTTCACTTCCCTGTGCTATGTTAAATGAATGACAAATTCTATGCAAAACCAACTCCAAGTCAACAAAGTAAGCTGAAATATTATAGTCAACACTACCTAATATGCTTTTGGGCAGAGGATAATGGCGTCTAGTCCCCAGAGAAGTAACCCTGACTCCTGAGGCTCACTTCTCTAAAGTACCAGGGCTTTCTTATAGTGTGCATCAGGCAATATTTACAACCCAGCCATATACACATTTATAAATAGATGAGCGGATCTAGCACAGGATGTGTTCACTAAACAGTGATGTCAAAATAAAGTTGCATGCTGCAGGCTTTTACAGCTGCACTTTTATTAACTACCGTTATAAACCGACATGAACCCATTTGTTTATGTGATTATAAAAAGGGACAGCCTATGATATGCCACGTCATCTGACTAAATTGCTTTTATATGCAATAAGCTGTTTGTGGGTTGTAGAGCCCTCTGCAACTACCATGCAGCAAAAAAAAAAGAGAAGAAAAAAAAGAGCAGTTAGAGCATGTCAGCAGTTCTCATCACATGGGAATCTGCCACCTGGATTATACAGCACGGTCCGTTTCTGTCCTCCCAATAGAAAATACAGATACAAATCAAATATATACTTTGTTTTAACATATGCTAGGGACCCAGTGCGGCGGTTCAACAGTCTCACCTTAATTTTGTGGATGGGCTTCCCCTCCTCCAGACCCTGGGTCCACACCGTGATGCCCCCCTTGTTGTGGTTCGCACTCCAGCCTTCCTCGCACAGACACTCCGCCTTGAAGCTGGCAAACGCCCGGTCGTCCGGGATGGTCACTGTCTGTCCAGACATATTGTTACCGGGGGAAGGGGAGGGTGGGGAGGAGAAGAGAAGGGGGTCTATGAGACTCCTGTTGGGCCCGGAGGAGACGCGGTGAGCCGGGGAAATGAAGGGAAGCAGAGAGCCAGCCGCTCTTGTCCTCCTCTCCTGTGCGAATAAGGTGTCCAATTCAATCTCCTCCTCGCGAGAAGCTTTTCGTGGGCTGCACCGCGTCTTGTGATGACCAGCGTGTGCACGTGTGTGTGTGTGTGTGCGTGTGTGTGTGTGTGTGTGTGTGAGCGTGCGCGCGTTCAGGGAGGTGCAACAACCGCAATCCACCCTGTGCAAACTAGTGAAACAGAGGTGAATAAGCGCAGTCTCGCGCAGGTGAGAGGACGCAACGGAATAATGCAAAGTGGCAAAATGGAATGAACAAATGTGCCTTTTAGTTGATCGCGGTGGTTGAATAAGTTTCAGCTCGGCTCGTCAGTCCTCAGAAAGCACGAAGCATATGTTTCTGTCTCCGCACGTCTCTCCGTTGCTTTATCTCTACGTCTCCTTCTTTATCCGTCTATACTCGTCTGGCTTTTATTTATCTTTCCCTCTCTCTCAGTTGAAGTCTTGCGTGAGCTTGTAATCATTTGCGCCGGTTCTCCATCGCTGCGTCGCTGCTGTGGCAGGTGGTGGGGGAGATGCGGTGAGAAATAAGAGGAAGAGGAGGAGGAGGAGGGAGGGGGGACTCAGGCTGTACAGCCAAGCGACGCAGTAACGGCTACAATGGAAACGCCTCCATGTGATGCCTTCAGGTACTCCTCGTAAAGCTCTCGGCTATGCGTAGTCAAGATATTTTATCCTGTAAACTTTATTTGTAAAGTTATAGCTGAATGAAAACTTGGAATAAAGAGTACTATCTATGCCTGTATTTATTTAAAGTGGTTAATTTGACCCTATTTAAAAAGACACAAGGGCTGAAATATATATAAACAGCTGACCATTAAAACAAAGACATTCAATGCCACATCTGTATGGGCCAGAGCTTATGAATTGTTATTGCTGGCTTGGCTATAACCACAGACTGTAGGGGCTATGACCTCTGCAGCGGGTCAACACTGTGTTATACAGTCTGTGTTTGTTTCATTTAACAATTAAAAGTGCCTCACATTGTTGTTGGTCCTGTGTGTTGTAAATCCCTTCATGAAAATGCTCGGCCTACACGTAAAGGTTGTCTCCTCAGCAGAGTGAAAGCTTTATGGAGCAATATGATTAGCTTGACCTCTTTAGCCAATTAAAGTTAATCAGAAACAGAAGGCAACATTCCAGTAGCGTCATCCTATTATTGCCTGTTACCCACCAAGTAGCCTACAGCTCTGTAGTTATATTATGTTCACATAAAATTATGCTAAACCACAGAATGTAAATGAAATGGACAAAATAAACTAGGGCAACTGACTAACTGTTACAGCTAATGTTGTTGAGAAGCTTTTGGGGAGCTACGGTAGCATATGAGGCTATTTTGTAACAAAATAAGTTGGTTGTACTGTAACTGTGATGTAACAGTGGTGTAAGAAATTCATCAAATTAGCATTAGAAAACGGTTACTTTCTGTAAAAGTCCTGGAAGATCTTGCCAATGTCGCACACCTTTTGAGAAGCAGATCTGTCATGAAAGTTCAGCAACACTCGTTACATTTTTGGAAAAACAGGTAGGTCAGAAAATGAGAGAATGGGCCTATGGTTTCTTTCATTACATAACAGTTGTGTGGTCTGAGATGTCCAAGTTGCCATGTGGGGACAACACTGACTGGTCCCCTCACACACTTATTCCAGTGTGATTGTATAATAATAAACGGCCTGTTTCTTTCTACAGTTTAAACATGCAAGAAACTCTTGTAGGGTCCCCCTATTTGCATATTGACGACAGAAAATGAACACAACCCGCGCTATCACACCACACACGCGCACTTTTTGTGTGTGCAAACTAGTTAGTTTAGGGAGCAGCGGGGGCGTGCTTGGCTCCTGTTGGCTGACGTGTAGCTTATTTGGAAGTGTTTACTTTTTATGGTCATGCTTCCTTATGAACTGTTCCTTCATGGTTCAATTATAAACTCGCATCCTGAGAGCAACACACATTTTCTGCTCACCCTCCTTTCATCTTGGAGTGTGTGAGCCCATTGTTGGCCTCCTTCACTCAATTTGATCTGTGGGTGTTCTCACGACATATTGAGGCCCAAATAAGCTATAAGTGGAACAAACACCTTACATGTTCTCAGAATCACACGTTTGTGTAAAGATAGAAAAAACAATTATGGAAGTTGTTTATGAGAACAGTTTAATTCTGTGGTGGGAGCCTACTGTACACACATCAACCTCCTTCAGGTGTGATCCCTTTTTGCAAGCATGGACTTTTCCCTCTTTCTTTGCACAGGTGCAATACAGATTTTTTCTGTTACTGAAACTGTCTTTTGGATAAACATTATAAATAAAGTTTTCAATTGCTGACCATGACCTCTAACCTCCTGGGACAGGCAAGTAAGAGGGGACGTTTCTCATGAATAGGGCATTCTATATTTATCCAAACATAAAACATCCAAACTAGTATATGTCTTAAACAGTGGTTCCCAAACTGCGGGGAGGGGGGCATTTCTAGGCCCTTCCCCCACCCCATCAATGGTGGCCACACGTGACCAGCAGACAACCCACTTTGATATTTAAATTTAGGGAGTGCTGGTAAAAGTGCCAGTGGATTTATGATGGCAGAGCATGATGTCCTCTGTGATTCATGGCTGGTGAGCCACAGTAAGCTTTTTGCTAACACTCAACATGCATCTAAGAAATTACAGCCTACGTTTGAATAATGTCAGATTGGTTTGACTCGTATTTGCAGTCACACAAATAATGGCAAAACATTGTTACATTTTTCCTTGAATACACCGCGTCATTAGTGGTGAACACATCGAATGCAAGTAGGTGTAGACTCAATGAAAACACCACCCAGTAGTACCATCAGATTTCTGAACAATCCACGCTCGCCATTCCTGCTGCTAAATTATTACAGGGTATTGCTTTCATTTACTGATATAACATTGCTTTAAAAGGTTGATTGATACCTTTCTTCACTGATGTCTGCCGAAGCTTCACATTTCAAGAGGAACATTTATAAAAACACAAGGAACATGCTCTTAAAATGCAGTTTCATTGGGATTTTAAGGACAAGAAATTCTGCAAACAGTGCTGCTTTTGTAGTCAGGTGTGTGTGTGTTTCCTGATACTAGAACTATTAAAATAATTTCAAGTTTATCAGGTTTTCTTACCTGTTTATCCACTTTTCTATCTTTTGCAGTCACAATAATGCAGATCACATACAAACAAAACCTCACATCCTGAGCTAAGTGTGTTCACGTTGGTGAAAAAGGTGCATCTTTGGAATAGTGAGAAACACATGCCTACTTAAGTGAGATAAAAGGACTGAGTCCCACCATAGATACGACAAGAAGAGTGAATTAAAGAGTGATTTGATGGTATTTTGAATATTAACATTACATATACATTACATGTGTCCCAATAGTAAACTAGCATGTGGTGTGATGACAGTACAGTGTTGCAATGTCTCGCTTTCTCTCAGTCTACAATTGTGCTGTCAGTTTCCTGATTGAAGGGAAAATAACAGGTTTATCCGCTCATTCTCAATATTATATGCCAAACTGAGGACGTTTGCGAAAGATGATGACGTTTGCCTGCAACGGCACTTTGGCCGACGACGGCACTGTGCTTTGACGCCACCTGGCGGCCGAGGAGCTGAACTATCAAAGGACAAGTACACTGACAAAACGACTGCTTGTGTCATCAAATGTATGTCACTGTGTGTGTATGTGCTGTTATTCTCAGGTCCTTTCGTGTAGAAACTGAATAGATTTGTATACGAAAGGACCAGAAACAGATTTGTTATGTCTAATGCAGTAAATAAACCACCTGTGATGTGAAACTAAAGGCCAAACAGCGTGATAATCAACAGCTGTGCTACATTGTACTGATGAATTAAATGCAGGACATGTAAATATAAGAAGTTAAAACAAATAACCGTACATCACGGCAGTTTAACTTGATTTAAGTGAACACGGAAGTATGTGACAGCAGGTACACAGCTCGTCATGAGCGCCTGACACAGACGTTTCCGGTAAAACCACATTTCCCAGAATGCATCACACTTCTAGTGACATCTACGCAACGATGAGGTGAAGCGGTTGTTTTCGTCTCCATGGTTTTAAGTAGCCGCCTGTGATTCGAGGCAATAAAGCCGCTGTTACATCGTAATCACCGAGGTGTCCCCGGCCTGCAGCGGATCCGTTTCTCGCTGGACTAACTTCCACACGGAGAGAGATTCACTTCATGCTCGTTGCGTTGAGTTCATCGCCATGTTATCATCTGTTCCCACCAGGCTCATTGCGCGAAGGTCGCGCAGCCTGTCGCCGTGCAGCCGCGTGCTCAAGACCAGCGCAGGCGGCGCCGCGTGCCAGGCCGTCCGCCAGACACCGGTGGAGATCAACCGCAACCCCATCGTGTCCACCTCCCGAGTCTCCAGAAGGGGGATTTTAGCTGAAGAGACCACTGCTACCAGTGTAACCCCCTCGGTGCAGTACCACCATATCGCCCCTAGATGGCTGTCCAACCTGGAGAACCGCCGCGGCTCGTGGGCGGCGCTCGCCAGCAGAGGGCGCAACAATAACCAGTTCTGGGAGGAGAGCGGGCAAAGCGGTGGTGGTGGTGGTGGTGGTGGTGGTGGTGGGGGGAGCCAGGGGACAGGTGGAGGAGCCAGCCGGGCAGGAGCGACCTCTATCGGGCTGCTGTCTGCAGCAGCAGTGGCCTTCTGCCTGAAAAAAGATTCTGATAACAAGGGTAGGCTTCATCAACTGTCATTGTGCGGTCTGGCTTAGTATTATTGTTTTGTCTTTTTGTGGTTCATCACTTTGTATAGAAAATATTGTTAATTCATAACATTAATGAGGACCAAGCGTCATAGTGGTCAATTGATTTAAGATAATATTTGGGGAATTGGATTTGGGCATCGAATAACAGTACTGCTAAGTTCTAAATTATGTGTACTTGAGTTCTCTGTATTCTTCTTGTTTAATGTTTTCTGTATCTGCTTTTACAATAACAAGGCGATGCTCTTCTGGAGGCAGCGAGGTCAAATAACTCTCAAGATGTGGCCAGGTACAAAACACACACACATACACACACACACACACACACATCCTAACATCCTAGCATTTAGCATCCTTGTAAAGCACATAATCAAGAAAGGCTACCAAGAGTATTAAGGGGGTTGTAGATGTTAAATAGATTATGAATACATTCAATAAATTATTATAAATCATGTGACATAGCCATTTTTTGCATTTTAATACTGTGGTGTTCATGCCAGAGAAGAACAGATATTGGCAGTGGACTGTAGGAGGAAAACATCTGGAAAGGGTTTCGAACTGAACCTGTACATTGGGACGATCTGTGTTGAACTGAAATACTTTTTTGGACATTATATCTATATTCCTGATGAGCCCCTGTCACGGTTTTATGTAGACATATCATCTATTAACGCAGAAATAATTTAGACAATAAACATTAATTAAGTCTCTCTCAACCTGGACTACAATGTACTACATTTATTTGAATTAAGAGACCACGAGTAGTTCCTACAAAGTGGTCTTTGCTGTATAATGTAATAATAACTAGAAAGAAGAGAACATGCTTCTTTTTTTGTAAGTTTCCTTACATTTTTGCTCTTTAGTGTCATTCAGATCTCATAGCCTTGAATACATCCCAGGTCATCTGCTTTGTCCAGTTTGTAGAGCAGCTACGATCCTCTACAGTGAAAACAAAGTTATGTCACCTGTAGTCCCACCAGTAACCACCAGGCGGAAGAAGAGGACCATCAGTGTGTTTACATGAAGGAAGAGGCACTCGGCCACTCAGAGTGCCTCTTCCCGGTTGTCTTCCCTCTGATTTTTCTTCTCCCACTTTGCATTATCTTTATTTATTTGTTCTAACTAGCAGATTAAAACGCCCCTTTGCTCTGAGCCCTATAGAATTCCCCTGTGTAGTCAGAGACAATCAACCAAAGTGAACCAAAAAGGAGCACAACAGGTCTTAAAGTACTTCCTGGTCCCGTCTGTCCAGCTGATAATATTACATTACAAATCTTAAGTATTATGAAAACAGACAGAACACCTGTCATGATCCTAAAATCTGCCGTGGACGGTCTGCTGCAGTAAGAGCCTACAATGTGCCATTACAGTAGTACCTTTGATCACATAAAGTACAGATGAACACATCGTGCATCATATTAGTGGATGGTGGGATTTCCTGTCAGTCGTGTTGCTCACCTCTGGGCAATAACCATGTAAATGTGCGTTAAATTGCTGCTTGTGCGAGTGTACAGTGTGTCTTCGAGTATAATATGAGCTCAGGCATTCATGTGTTTATCCATGTGTGTCTCCATTCGCTGGCTTGGGTTACCTGTGCCCGTGTGGCAGATGGCGTAGGTGAGAGTGCAGCGAGACAGTCAGCAGGTCACAGATGTGTTAAGTGCTTTGGTTTAGTTCTGAGAAGTGGTAGAGTGTCGGGGTGTGTCTGCTGAGAGGCAGTGGAGAGGATAGACGTCTCGTTTTCACACACGCTTCATGGAGGCCGTTGTGCTTCAAACTGCGGTGAATCGTTATATCATCTTGAGATACCGGAAGGTGTGCACGAAGTCGAGAGCCAGACTTGATCATGAAACAGCTGGTTCCGCTAAGACGGGTTCATGTCGGTTTATAACGGTGCTAAAATATGTAAAATATGTTGTGCTTGTTTGAAACTGTTGTTGGTTAAAATAGTTAATATCCCCCTTCCAGTTTTATCTGAGCTTGCGAAACAGAATGTTGTCCCCTCAAAGTAAATCCACATTAATAGATTTGTTTTCTTCTGCTTGGTAAACCCCTTTTTTAAAGGTCTGATTTCATTGCAGGATTGACAGATATTCTTGACGCTCTGGTGCATTTCTCTGCCACATTGGAAGGAAAGATTGGCTGGACAATATCCAAACATCAAAACACTTAAAATATTCAGACAATGTCCCCAAAAGGGACTTAAATGTCACTCTGTTTCTAGAAATAGTTGTTTGATTTACTCGACTCGAACCCTCTCCCTCCTCACGGAGCTCAGATCATCTACACGGCCTTTCCGTCCAATTCTGCCATTCGCATGTGAAATACAAAAGCTCTGACTCCACACCAAGTCCGTCCCTTCTTTAACTTTACCGTCTTTTCCCTGAAAAGCTCGGATGTATAGCGGAGAGCTTCTACTACATGCAGACCAGGCAGTGAAAACGAAGCCACAGAGCATCAGAGCTGAGTGCAGACCAGACAGAGGCCACCGTGTTGACTGTAAACACACGAGACGACAGGCCAATCACTTACACACACACACACACACACACACACACACACACACACACACACACACACACATAAAGACACACATAAAGACTGTGCCACTCCAGTACCTGATGTCATCCCCTCAGGCAGTAAACTCAACACACACCTGGCTTAAACACATAGACACATTAACTGGTCAAGGAGCAAGTGTGTGTCCTCGGATGAAGACAAAGATATCCCGTTCTGGTTTCATGCTGGAGTGTCTAACAAGGCAGGTCTTTGAGACGCACAAGCAGCTGGACTGCCATGTAGCTCGTTTTCACATTTGTGCTTCTTCACGTGTATTCTTTCCCTTTTTTAAGTATGACAAATACTGTGCTAACAATACAGTCCAACAAACATGTTGATACCTCTACGATATGGACACTTGTTTTAGACTACAATATGTCCACGTTATTGGTGGTGTTAATTTATCGCCACTTTTTTGTTTGGTTTCTCCCTGTCAGGCTGGTCGAAGAGGGGGTCGACCCTAACCACCGCCACCGTCTAGGCTGGACCGCTCTCATGGTGGCTGCCATGAACCGACAGCACAGGTCTGTGTGTGTGTGTGTGTGTGTGTTTGTGTGTGTGTGTATTTCATCCGACTAAACCCACTGAGCAAATAGCAAATCATGTGTTTTTCAGCTGTGAGAAGTCCTCCCTGGTGAACATATGTAACAGCAATGTGGAGTTGTGGTGTCGTGCAGCTGCCTGCATGAGTTAGTGTGTGAGCATATGCGGTCCATGTCCCCGCTCTAGTTGTTACAGTAGGTCTTCAGAAGTGCAAAGTGCGACTTTCAGACTGACAGACGGTCTTTCCCCGTTCCCCCCATCTCTCTGTCCAACAAATTAAATTAGCCTCCTGGCCCCCAGAGCACACACAGCACAGAGAGGGGCCGAGGTTAAGGCCGGGCCAAATCCAATTTACAGGGCTTTTTGTCTTTTCAGGGCTGTGTGGTCACTTTTTTTGTTTAAGGGCCCCATGTGCCCGTGAGAAGCATTATGTGAACTCTCAACATGAAAATAGCCTAAAATGCGCTTACTTTAAATCTCAGGGTTACAGTTGCTGCCTCCTCAAGTTGGTAAGATAGTTTGAATTAATAATGCAGCTCAGATGGAAACATCTGCTCCATCTAGATTGAGTAGACTGTGAGTAGGATTAGTCTGACTGTGAGTAATGTAGTGACCGTTGGAAGTTTATGCGTTGGAGCGTATAAGTTGTGTTTTTGGCATTTTATAGTTATGTGTTTCTGATGCTTGAATATTTCTATGAAGTTATTCAAGAGTTGATGTGCTTAATCGATTAGTTGATTGACAACAATTTTGTTAATCGGTTCACGTCATTAATCAAGAACAAAGGCCAAACATTCGCTAGTTCCGGCTCCTCAAATGCTTTTAAATTGTATGTAATAAAATAAGTGATTGGTAGCTGTCACAATGCGCACCCGGACATTTTAATGAACATTGCTTGCAATTGTTTGCCATTTTATAGCCGATAATCAATTCATTGTTAACATATTTTAATATTAATTGTTAATGAAAATAATTGTTTCTTTTACTATTTTCTATTCACGGTCTAGTCTGTAACTCCTTCTCGGAAACAAATCTGATCGTAAGCTTTATGATTATTTGATGTTTGACGACATTACGTCTTTATATTTCCATGACGTGTGCTGAGTGATTGTTGGCATGTAACATATTGATGTGTGTGTGTGTGTGTGTGTGTGTGTGTGTGTGTGTGTGTGTGTGTGTGTGTGTGTGTGTGTGTGTGTGTGTGTGTGTGTGTGTGTGTGTGTGTGTGTGTGTGTGTGTGTGTGTGTGTGTGTGTGTGTGTGTGTGTGTGTGTGTGTGTGTGTGTGTGTGTGTGTGTGTGTGTGTGTTATGAGTGCTATAACTCAGCGCGGCAGTGACACTCCTCTGTGTTTAATCCCGTCTTCCAACCCCCCAGTGAGCCGTCACTGCTGCAGGGAAGACAGAACATCGGTTCACAGACATCCGTCACACACACACACACACACACACACACAGTGAGGATTCATCTGTGAACGCACGCACGCAGACAAGGGGAGTTTATACCAAATATCTTACAGGCCAACTGCCTATTACTCAGTCGCACACAACTTTATTTGCAGCCGTTAAGTGAAAACACCGGGAACATTACTCACGGACAAGGTCTCGCCTGTAGCTGGAATGTCAGCATGGATCTTATTGTTAAATAACTTCACCCCCTCCCTCACATTGTGTTTATATTTTCCTGGACCAGAAGTGATAACTGTGTTTCAAGAATACTTCGCCGCAGTGGAAGCTGTGGAGTCCACTGACTCAGTCAGGCCGCCTCTCTGGTGTTTCGAGGTCGAGGTGCGGCTGTGTGAGAGAATCAGAGGTGGAGTAGAGGGGTGTGTGTGTGTGTAAGAATGAAAGGGTGAGACATCGGGGGCGGGGGGGTGTTTGCTTAGCTTTGATGTGGGGCTAAATCAGGGAGGCGCAGGGCCCGGCCCACTATTTGCACTCTTTAACACACAATACCCATCTCCATCTCTCTTTCTCTCCCTCGATCCCTCCCTCGCCGCATTCACGTGCACAATGAGCGCTCAGCCGAGTGTAACGCCTGTTGACCGTTCCGACCTGTCGGCCGAGTGACTCCACGGCAGGGAAGAGGGGGGGGGGGGTGGAAACGCGGAGGGATGATGGAGCGAGAGGATGAGTGGCTCGTTGGGAAAGAAGAGAATAGTTTTGGTGTGGAGAGAGAGTGATGTGGAGTGGGATTATGGGTTTGGGACCGGGATTAGCTGGATTGAATAGTGGTGGAAATCAGAGAAAGCTCCGAGTGAAATATTCTCATCATTTGGTCACGATACAAAATGATTGTGATGGTAAGCAGCCTGGTTCAGTGATAGAATCAGTTAATCATCGTGTCTCACGTGTACCCTTCTCACTACACCAAAACAATATTCCCTCTGGGGGGCACTGATATTATACATAAAGAAATACTTAAGGTATTCTAACCTGTGCCACATTAAAACCACATTAATGCGTTTTCATGCAGTGATTTTCAACAAGTGTACTGTACACTACTTAAGCTTTCGACGAAGTAGTAATTTTCATGAAAACACTTCCTGAAATAAATGATCACTAACAACCACTTTTTTTATTTTAAAGCTAAATAGCAATGATGAAATAATTAATAAGAATAAGTAATGGCTGTAAAAAGTTGGACTTGAACTTTTTAATTTAACAGAGAAATAGTGACAGGGTTTAAATGAGCTGAATTGAATAATTAACATTCCTAAATGCTTCAACAGAGCATCGGTCTTTGAATAAAACCTTTTGTTTTCTAATACAATTACATTACAATTACAATTCTGTAATTGTTCTGTTGACTTCAAACTTTGAGCTGTAGACAAAGAAATGCAGGTAATTATGTTGAGTTGTCTTCCTGATGACCATACACCATGATGGGCAGCTTTGCGTCTAGTATATTATCACTTTCCTTAGTAGAAATGGAGAAAAACACACTGAGCAAGTTCAAGGGTTATTCAAGGCATGATACCTTGATGTAAATGGCTACACACCAAAACATGGCAACGTAAAGTCAATTTTATTTATATAGTCCAATATCCCAAATATCCTCTGTCCTCAGACCCTCGATTCTGATAAGGAAAGACCATAACAACCTAAACAGGGAAACAATGAAAGAAATCTCAGTTAGAACGACATAAGAGGGATTTTTCAGAAGAAAATAAATATGTAAAGAAAATACTTGAGAAAACGCAGCTTAATAATTTAACATTGTGGCCAAACAGTGCAGTAAACCTCTCTTCCTGGCATCTATCTGACCCCAGGTGTGCACCAGGTGAGATGAGGTCAAGTGAGCTCCAGCGTCTGGGCCAGGTGGTCAGAGACATGGATGGTCAGTTCGACTCGGGTGTCTATTATAGCACAGGACAGACGGAAGTGTGCATTTCCTGTCTTCTCCCCCGGGCTAGGATGGGAAACTAACACCGGCCCCCAGCAGTCACACCAGTCACCTGGTGGCCAACCTCGGCACAAGCTAGAGGTGTGAAGCCTACCCGCCTCAGCACCAGGCGTGTGGTCATTATTTCAAGCGTTCGATACAGGAGCCGGATGGTGGTTCAGCCGGGAGAACGTCCTTTAACTGTTTCCTCTGTTAGAAGGGTTCTCAGGCAAGAGGCGGACTCGCTCGCTCAGCTCAAGGGGTTGTGCTTCGCTTCTTAAGGGAAACTCCTATCACATTATAACATGAATGTAATTTGCAAAAACATCAACAACGATGTCTTGAGAGAACAAAATGCTGCCGTGCCACTCGACAGCCAAACAGGGTCAAGACAATGAGACACAAGATTGGCAGTAAAACGTCGCCGATGAGGGCGTGAAGTCCGCAGCTATCCATACGCCTCCTCGTTTTACTGACGCACTTTTAGCCTCAGTTTAGCCGTGAAAGTAAAATAATGTTATAATTTACAGATGACGTCGTTTCGGTAGTTATAAGGTTGTATTAGGGAGTGTGAAATCTTAACTTTGGCCCACGCCTCGACAATGTGAGTTTAACCTAATTAACCTCTGCATGCCTTCAGTTTGGCCTTAAATTAGTGCTGCGACTCTCCTCCTAAATGTCCCAAATAAAGTTAGCCACTCGATCATCAGTTGATTAGTAAAACTATCAACCCTTTTCAAAAGCTCATTAGTTTTTGCGCTATCCTGTATAATTAAATCTCCCTCTTTCATCTTTTTTTCGCGACACTTCCCTCCTTTCACCCCCTTCCTCCTCCTCCCCCTCCTCCTCCTCTCTGCAGTTTTCTCCTCTTTATCCCCTGTGTTTACCTTTCTGATGCCATTAACCCTTTTCAGGCCGTCTCATTTCTGCACACAGTCCTGCCCAGCCTCGTGTGACCAGCCATAGCTTGAGTTTGTGTGTGTATCTGCATGTGTCTCGGAGGATGCATCGATGTGTTTGTAGAAGTGCTTGCAAGGGTGAGAGGAGAGCCCTCTGTGGGTCACGGCCCCCCTGCCGCCCCCAGCCACAGTGATACAGTAACAAAGGGGGACCCCCCGATAGTCCTTTATACCCCCTCAGCAAGGTCAGACACAAAGAGCTGGCCGGGCTGTTCTCAGCCTCGCTCTCCCACAGGAACACGCTTGTTCTGCGCTGACGACGCAAACTCCCAAAGTCTCCTCAAGTTTGAATTATGTTTGTGGCGATGAAGGAAATGTTGTCTCATTTCTATTCAGTTTTTTTGTTGTTTTTCTGATATACTGGAGTCATTTCTTTGGATCGCACTCTGTACTGTGATTTCTGGGACTGTATTGGTCCCACAAACAGATTCCATTCAGAGCTGAAATTATTATTTGATAACTTAGTCACTGACCAGTTTGATCATCCATTGACAGTTTGAGTTGTTTTTAAGCCCATAAAGCCAGACTTTTGCTGGTTCCAGTTTCCCAAATGTGAATATGTAATGCTTTCCTTTAACGTAACAGAAGATTAAGTATCTTCGAGTTCACACTGTTGGGTGAATGAAACAAGTGATTTGAATACACCTCTGGCTCTGGGATATACATATTTTATAGTGAAGTTATTCTCTGAAGAAATTACAGAATCATCTTTAGTAAAAAAAATCAAACATTGGTTGCATTTATTAACACATGCTTCAAATATTGTACTGCCTCCGTCTGTTGTACAATGTTTAATGTTTTCAATAAATGTGTGCCCTGTTTAAATATCTTCAGATTTTCATATAAAACCAGTACTTCTCTGTTTGTTGCTGTGACTTTTCACACCTCACCTTTTGAATTGACCGTGTGCTCCTAAAGGGAAGCCGTAGCCTGTTACGTGGTCAAGTGTGGTTAGCTCAAACAAATAAATAAAGGAGTCAACCTCATTCTCCTATGAATAATCATTTTGCTCCATTTAAACCCTCTCAGGCCTCCTGCCATAACCATTTAGCCGGAGATGATCCATCACTCCCTCCCAGGCTGCATTACATAGTCACAGGTTTAATGGCAGCCGGCAGCGTACTGGCAGGGTTCATGTTTCGGCCATCGCCCCCGTTCTCGCTCTCAGTGGGCAGAGACTAGCCGGCGAGTGTTTTGTCCGTCTTCGTTCCTGCGTCTCAATGTCAAAGCCATTGCACACGTTCACGGTGGTAAATTTAAAGCGAGTGTGTTCTGTAGACGGAGAAACGGTACCTGGAATGTCCGTTGGGTCACAGTGAGTGGTGTTGCCGAGGTACTGGCGTTTGTTCTATAAGGCGGTACGCTCCAATGAAGGGTGGTACGCTCCAATGAAGGGTGGTACGCTCCAATGAAGGGTGGTACGCTCCAAACACACAGACCCTCCCCCAACGGCGCCGGAAACCGGCCCGACCCTTGCCCCTTCAATGTAACCTTATGTACATGTTACAAAGCAGACGACTAGGGAAGGAGGGAGGCGGCCATTGGAGTGTACCCACCGTAACGGGACGGACTAGAAGTGGAAGTAAATCGGGTGGAATAGCCACGGCCAATTGAGTAATTAGATATTTACATCTGCATCGAGCCTGTTTGTTGTTAAAGGGTCACGGTTGTGTTTGAGGACGTGAGGGAAGCAAGTCTCGTCCCAGTCTTTAATCCAGTCTGCATCCTACTTCCTGTCACCCAATATACATATTTAGGTACTGTGAGAAGATTACACCGAGGTGTCTTTGGTTGTATTCGGCCATTGTGGGCACTGTTGTAAAAAGGAACGCTGCTTTATGAAAATATAATTTAAATGTGATGATGAACTTTTATTTGTTTTTAATTAACCTCCCCGAACATTTGCTATATCATAATGAATGTTGATATAACAATGTAAATGTACGGATTTTATGATAGAAGATATTATCCGTATCACCGACTCGTAGGCTTGATTATGGCTGTAAATAAAGAATTATTACTGCTGAACGGCTTGGTCTGTGTACATATGGGCATTTATTTATTACAAGTTCTTTGCCGGATTATTGCATGTTTTTAAATGTGTGTCTGTTGTTGTTTTCCAGCGTGATAAAGGTTCTGCTGGAAGCCGGTGCCGACCCAAACACCGGCGATCACTTCAACAACGTTTACGACACTTCACGAGAGAAAGGCATCCACTCACTGGAAGGTAAAAGAGGAAAAAAACAAAACATTTTGTGTGTGTGTGTTTGCTATATTACACATATGAATCCTGTGTTGAACCAGATATTATGAGACATTATAATTTGCATAAAGATTTGCATATATGTACATGTTTCATTTCTTCCGTGTTATTTGTTTTCTATGTTCTGTGACAAGTAGTGTGTGTTTTATTTGTTTTTCTTCAGACAATATATACACACACACACACACACACAGACACACTATACCCCCCAGTCTGTGTTGGGTTTCTGCAGACATATTTATATGGGATATGTATATTGCAGACATTTATATGGCTGTCAGGTTTGGGTCCACGTGGGGCCGGTGTAGCGTGGGGAAGCGTTTCCCAGACGCACGCTGATGGATGGGCTAGGGGGGCCTGTGCGACGCTTTATTGGGTTAGCTATGATTATCCCGCCCTGTCTCTCTCTCTCTCTCTCTCTCGCCCTCTCTCACTCACACACACATCACACACACACACAGATACTGCAGAGAGAGATAGTCGGAGAGGTGGAGAAAAAGAGTGGAATAGATGGAGGAAGGGTAAGACTGATGAAGGAAGGAAAAATGAAGGGAGGAAGGCAGTGAAAGAAAGCGAGGGGAAGGAAAGAAGGTAGAGAGCAGCGATGGATGGAGTGAGGGGGAGGTTAAAGATGGAGAAGGAAGAATATGTGGATGTTTGGAGGGAGGGAAGGAAGGATTGGAGGAAATGGGTGGTATGATGAGGGAGGGAGAGGCGAGGAAGTCAGGAAATGGATGAGACAAAGTTATTGGGATAGAGGGAGTGGGGAGGGAGGAAGAGGGAGCAAGTGATGAAAAGAATTGATGGATACCGAGGAGGAGAGGAAGGAAGCGGAAAAAATAAAAATGGATGATAGAGGAGTGGCACGAGATGAGTGCTCTTATGAAAAAGAGAAGTAAGGAGAGAATGATAGACTATCTCTATTATAAGTAAGGAGCACAGCAAAGAAGACCCTAAAACACAACTTTGCATTATTCCTATCACGTCGGACAGTTGAGCTTAAATCTGTGAAAATGAACAACTCTTCCAACGCTGGAAACAGGAAAGACAATTTTGTAGTCTGCAGTGTTATCATCGTCACAATTTCCGGGGCCTTACCATTGACTGTAAATAGATTAGAGAAGGTTATTCCGGATTTAAAGACTCAAAACAATTTCTATCAAAGTTGTTGATTCGTCATTCTCATCTTGTCAGCTCCACAAAGTTTACTGGTTGCATATCAGATTGGAGTCGTGCCTATCCTATTTCCGTCTTTGAGGGCTTTGTCTCTTCTGGCTAATTTTCTCATAAAAAGAACATGCTCGAATCTGAAATTCAGTAACCAGCAGGCTTTTTTTTGTTCTTCTTCTTCTTCTGTAAACCAAATGCATTTGCCTTTTTTCTAATCTTTCTTGTCTCTCCGTGTCTCTCTCCCGCTCCCCGCAGTTCTTGTGTCCAGAGAGGATGAATTCAGCAGCCGGCTCAGCAGCAGGGCTGGCTTCCGTGGTTGCACAGCACTTCACTACGCCACACTAGCTGATGACCCACGCACTGTCCGCATGCTGCTGGAGGCCGGTACGTTACACCCCAACCACCCCCAACCCCACTTTAGAGTCTACAAGGGACCTCTGAGGGTCTAGATAGCTACACGTAGTCCACAGTTGTACATCGTGACGGTACGAGTTGAATCTCTAACGTGGACCTCTCTAGGATCAGTGATCTTGACTTCCCAATAGCTCACGTTCATGTTTCTGATTTAATGGTATAGTATCGTGGTGCTCCATCCTCGGACCAAAGATAAGGAGGAGGGAGGATCTTTGCATCCACTGCTTAGATAAACCAAGTCCCTCATGAGAGAAAACTGCTCTCACCTGAACTCTGTCAGTCTCAACTAAATTTATTTCAGCAAACTCAATTATATTGTTCACCGGAAGGGAAACGTCCCAGTGGTATAACACAATATCTTTATCAATCTATATTTAATTGACAAGTTACTTACTTTGTTTAGCTTTATGTTTTCAAGTTTCACAGATATTTAGTGAAATGTTTTTTTAAAGAACCCCATTACATTTTCACATACACATTTCAACATTTACGGGAAGAAGTAAAATTCAGGCCCCGGCCCAATTCCGCCTGAATCTTTTTGCATTTTGAATTTCTGGTAAAAAATATATTTTTTGCCGCTGACGTTTTTAAAGGCTAATGTTTCAGTATTGTTAAAAAGTGCCCAAAAATGAGTAATTCTAGGGTGTGATTAATTTATTTGAGGTAACAAATGACAGAGTACCCGTTGCATAAGGTCCCATGCTAGGCTCCTTACCTTAATCTTTGCTATCCAAGCTAAATGTTTTTCATTCTGCCTTCAGCTTTAAAAAGCTTTCCATGTATCATCATCTTATCGCTTCCACCCTCCCGAGTAATATAAACAGTATTACAAAGCTCATTTGAAATTAATCACTTGTTCATACCCCCTCTCCATTCACCCCCATTACGCTCGCACCTGTCGTTGACTCAGCTCCACCGACACACACACACACACACACACACACACACACACACACACACACACACACACACACACACACACACTCACTCACTCATGGACCCTCCGGGCAGAATACCCCCCTCAGTATCCAGGCGAGCGGCTCTTAAACAAGCTAGTCCTAGTTGAACTGTGACCTCCACACAGAACGTGCCCTTGGGGTAACTCCACAATCACAGGATGTGTGTCTTTGTGAGTGCGTAGATGTATGTACATGTCTTTGTGAGTGAATGTGTTTTGCTTTTCTCCATTTCATGAATTAAAAAGTATTCATATATTCATGGATGCTTTTATCCTTACACCCTAACCTCCATCACCACACACACACACACACACACACAAGCTAGTATTAATGTCTTGTTTATGTTTATGATGGATGGTGCATCCAAGCTCTGTCTGCCTGTCTCTCCCGTCTCACCCCTGCGTCAGTAAGCACTATGTAGGCTTAAACAAATCACTTCGTCTAACTCAATCAAATGTTCTGCAGACGCATTTTTGAATTAAAAAGGTAAGAAATTTCACAAAGCAGGGGCATTTGTTTTAAGTCAATCAGATTAAAGATGGGGTGGGTTTTTGCTCGACCCGACTGGGCCGTTGCTGGTTTGGCGCCACCATCACAGCCAATAACAATCACAACGTCACACACTCTCAATCCCCCAACACATTGCTGTCCATGTGCATGTGTGACTGTGTGAATGGGAGAATAATGAAAGACTTTTATACACATTTTTAATGCATTTGATCATTCTTGATAAAGCTTGTGTCACTTTTTTCTTTAATCCAATTCCTCCTTGTCGCTTCCTAGCAATCTTTTTTTACATCATCACAAAAAAAGCTTATAAACTGCCACAGCTTCAGGACATCTGTGTGGATTTGGGTTTGTGTGTGTGTGTGTATGTGTATTCTCTGATTGAGGGTCATCTTCCCTTCATGTATGTGCCCAGTGCGTGTGGATCTGTATGGAGTTCCGTGTATCCCATACTTTATTATTTCCCTTGTGTTTGAGTGCGTCCATGTTACTCTACCAGCCGCGGGTTTGCTCTTTTGGCCTTAGCCGGCCCGAAACTCACATCTCCATCCATCACAGTCTCCAGGCCCACCCTCGGGCCTCTCTTCAACCCACAGTCCCTCACCCTACCTGCAGAGGCTCTAGCTCCTCCCCAGGCTCCACATCAGGCCCATGGCCACAGGCACTCAGTAATGGACAGCTCCATAGGTGGTAGGAGGCCAGAAGAGACACACATGTTCACAGACGCACACAATGCAGATACAAGGACACACACACACGCACACAAGACCAGCAGGGGCTCTCTCCCACCAGCTGCAGTGAAAGAGAGGGAGGAGGAAATAGGAAAGAGGAGGGGACTCCTAATAGGCATAACTAAAGCACTCCTAATGAAGGGATCCTGTGTTTGTGTGTGTGTGTGTGTGTGTGTGCGTGTGTGTGTGTGTGTCCTGTTATAAAGGGCTATGGCCCAGAGGGTTGGCCTGATATTAAAGCCCTAAATGATGCTATTTATTATGTCCAATGTCTGTCTGTGTGTGTTGGAGAGGGGGGGGGGGGGGGGTACTTTATTGCTTTCCTCCCTTTGTGTGTGTGTGTGTGTGTGGGGGGGGGTAGTGTTGTATAGTTGTCAGGATCGATAGCTTCGTGAGCAGGTCACAAAATGTAGGGGTTTATCGATAATCATCACAGTGATTATTAGTCTCTGTGGTCGGTGCTCAGAGCAATAGGATCATCCAGCACCTGTAATGATTAAATACTCTGTTACAGTCGTCCTGTCTGCTGCTCACTAACTTCAGATGGCTTATCTAGTTCTCAGTGCAGCAGTCAATTCACTACAGTGGCCATTGAAGAGGTTTTTATGCATCACTTTCCATTTTTTGGTTCGACGAAAACGAGTTGGTCCGGATCAAATTGAACCATGGTTTCACTTTAGTGTGAACATTTATTTGGGGATGGTTTGGGATTTCAGACTAACTACAAGAGGTCCGGAAAAAAGGAAAAGCAATGCAGCCAAACCAAATGAGCCGCAGCAGCACACATGGAGGGGAGGAGACCAAATGTTTAATTGACATGTGGTCCGACAACTTAAAAAAGAGTCGGATGGAAAACATTAACATAAATGATAAATGATTTATCGAAAGGATGAGACAGAGAGGATACAATGAGACGTATAAATGCTATATTTTATTATACTCAGGAACCAGAGGGTCATAAAACAAAGATGCACTCCAGTTTCAGTACATGAGAGTTTTTGATAGTTTCTGATAGTCGAGGCACGTGTGGTGGAGGTCGGGGCAGAAGGCACCGCTAACCATCATCACTGACAAGTCCCGGCACACTATGACAATATGGCTCTTCCTCATTTATACTCTGACGCCTTAAAGATCTGTCAAACAAAGTTTTCTCTCCGTTTGACCCCTCCAGCTGCATGAAGTGTGTGTGTGCTTGTGTGCCTCAATGGCCCCCAACCTGCAACAACCTGCAGAGTGTATAGATTGCATAATAATCCAGGGTGTGCGGGTGTAGGGGTCAAAGCATGTGTTATTGGCACGCGTTGCAGATATGAAACCCCCTACAGGGTCATCGCATCGCGCTTCTGCTTCACTGCACATAGTCTCGGTGACCCCTGAACCCACGCGACCTCTCACCCTAACCTCACTCTCTCCATCGATGTTTTGACCCTCCTGCTGAGGTGGTGTGTGCATATTCTTGTAGCACTTGCAGCTAAAATGATACCGGACATTTTACTAAAAAAGAAGAAAATAAATTGTCATTCTGTTGTAAGTTTGAAACCATTTTTTGTGTAGTTGCTTTTTTTTTCTCCTAATGTATGACCTGTATATGTTTGTGTGTGTGTGTGTGTGTGTGTGTGTGTGTGGCATGCTTGCATACAGGTGCCAACCCCCTGCAGAGCAATGGTTTGGGACACACAGCGCGGGCCTATGCTAAAGAGGGAGAAGCAAGCACGGTACTGCAGGAGTTTGAGGGCAAGGTATGACGTACACACTGCTCATTTAGCTGTGCAGACAGAGCCAGTTAGTTTCCATGCACACAAATGTTTTGATACTGCTGTCGTTTGTTGTGGCCTGTGTGTGTGAATGACTCGGCACTCTTCACTCTTCACAGGAGACATCTGTGTGATTTACTTGCCTTCATGCACACAGACACACTCTCCTCAGGAGGTCTGTGTCCGTCTGCTGGCTGAGTGACAGGTGCTATTGAGTATTGGAGTGGTGAAAGCTGGTCGAGGTTAACTGGGGTTAAAAACGTGCTGAAGAAAAGTTGGATTATATATTAACTTTATATTTATATTGTTATATGGGACTAGATATAACACACAAGCAACATTTTTTATATATATTGTATCTTCTGAAAGCACAGTCAGAAAACAGTCATCTCTAAAATATTACACAATATTGATATCAAGGTATTTGGTCTAGAATATAATGATAAAATAATATCTTTATCCAGACCCTAAAATACATATCAGTTGGATAACTGACATCGAGATTCAGTACTTTTTCCACATGTAAAGGCATTAACATCAGAATCAGAATCAGCTTTTTTGGCCATGTACACATACATGGAATTTGACTCCGGTTACACGCACGCTCTCGTCGTACATACATATAAATGACAAATAACAGGATAAATATAAAAAGACATTAAAGACAACAGAGTAGCAACATGTATGTACAATACAAAAAACAACAACAGTGACATCACACTAGGAATACTATAAATCAGTTCTTCTTTGTGGAAGATCTTCTTGAATATTTTTATTTTTTTCCAATTGTTAAAATGTGATTCAAATTGGGAACTGAGGGTGATCTTGAGGCTTACGTTTTAATTGAATCATGAGTGCAGGGACCCCTCACTGCTCTGCTCTTGGTATTTCACAGGTTCATCGTAGTGGAGGTGGGATCAGCTGTTTTCTTAAATAAAACTTGAGTTACCCGTAGTTATCTAGCAGCTTGACAGCAGGCCAGAGCTAAGCAAGATGGAGAGCTAGAATAAACAGCCTGCTCCACTGCAGGGTGAAAACCTGGAGTCTGAGAGGACAAAGAGGAGAGGATGAATGAGTCATGGGGAGGCTGTAGAAAGAAAGGAGAGAAACTGTAAAAAAAAAAAAAATAAGACGTGGAAAGAAAGAGAAAAGCGATCAATTCGGCAGAAAATAAAAAATGTGTGTCAGAGAAATGAAGGCATAAAGAGGTAGAGTGTGTTAAAGAGGAGCAAGTTGGCGGTAGGGAGAGAGAGTAGTAGAGAGACTGAAAAACACCACAACCTTTTAGTAGGAAAAAGTGGAGAAACGGCTTTATTGTTGCTTCTAGAAGGGATTCTGAGTTTGATGCTTTCGGTCATAGATTTGTAGAACAATCTTGTGTTTGTCCATTCACTCTAAAGCTGTGAAGGTGAAAAGAGTGGTGAAGAAGAAAAGATAATGATGAAGAGAAAGAAGAGGAAAGAGGGGCAGACTGGCAAACTCGTCAATGTCCTCGCGTTGTCTTTTTCTTTGACTGTTGATACGTCTCCCTTCTCTTCCTGATTCATTGACTGTCTCGTCTGTTTGCTGTATGTTCTTTACCTCCATCTAGTTCCAGGAGGTGCAGGCTCGGCGGGAGGCGGAGGAGAGGCGGAGGTTCCCCCTGGAGAGGAGGCTGAAGGAGTACATCATCGGACAGGAGGGAGCCATCAATACTGTGGCCTCAGGTAAACACACACACACACAGAGCATTATACATGCAGCCAATTGATACAACACAAAAACAACAAGTGCACATAAATACATGCATATTCTTGTTTCCACACTGCTTTTCTTTCTTTCTTTTCAGTATGCCTCTGTTTTGCCCTCCTTTTCCTCTCATCCCCTCCCTCCCACAGTAGGCGGGTTCAGACAGACTGGCGGAGGCTGTAATTGGTTAATTGTGATGAATGAGCTGTCTGTCAGGCATACACAGGTGCTGTGTGTGCGTGTGTGCGCGCGTGTGTGTGTGTGTGTGTGTGTGTGTGCGTTGTGTGTGTGTGTGTGTGTGACAGCTGAAGAGACCAGGCTTGGAGCCGCCAGTTAACACGATTACAGAGAGAGGAGACATACTACAGATCTCTCCCCCCTCCACCCCTCTCTTTTCTCTCCCCCTCTTTTGCCCTCCCCCTCACTGTCTCTCATGCCTTTTCTCTTCTCAATGTCTTCCTCCATCTCTCTCTCTCTCTCTCTCTCTCTCTTTACCCCTCGATCTTCATCACACCCACTCTTTCTCCTTCACCCTTCCGTCCTTTCCTACTTCCACTCTGTGTTCTCCGCCCTCTGCATCCTTCCATCATCGTTCCTTCATGCTGTGCCGTCCTTCTCCCTTCCTGGAAAGACAGAGTCAGGGATGGACAGGTGGAAGGCAAAATGATTGATACCGGAAGAGAAAAACAGATGAGACGGGGGTAAAACTAATGGAGGCAATGTGAGACAAAAAAAGAGGCAGGAGAGCTGATGGGAGGAGATGACAGAGAAGTGTCTGAGAAGCAGAAAGCTCTGAACATTGAAAGAAAGACAAAGAGAGCGAGTGTAATGCACAGAGTAGAGGAGGGAGGATGAGTTAGAGCACAATAACACAGCCGACAGTAAAGAGCTGATATTACACCAGGCACCCATGGAGGCCATGTATTGATCCGCAGATGAGAGAGAGAGAGAGAGAGAGAGAGAGAGAGAGAGTTTGTGTGTGCTCTCAGACAGATTTGTGAAAATTATCAACTCGCTCCCAAAGCTAGAAACGGATATTATAATCTGTAATGTTTTGGTGAGAGCAAGTACTCCAGAGTTTATAACCAAAAGGAGAACAACTTTTTTTTTGCCTCCAGACTTCATTAAAAAAAACAATACATAGCTACAAATACAAACTATTATTGTCCATAAAGCCAAATACAAATGGTGATGCCATTTGAGCGTTAAGTGTCTCTTTTGCTGCGAGTCGATGAAGGAAGAGGGAACCGTGGGACTTGTAGTCTTTGACAAGGTGATGAATGATTGTTGTTATCAAGGCAAATAGTCTTGAACGCCATATAAGACCTCGCCACAGTGATAAAGAAAGAAGCTTATTGATTTCTGAGAAGTATTACATTGAATATATCACACACACACACACACACACTGAAAGAGAGCAAGAGATGCCTAAAAGAGGCTAAGAGGCAAACGGAGGACCCATCTGCAAAGATATTTTCAAAAACACAAGTTATCTACTGTTTATGTTTACTGCAAAGATGAGCTGAGCAGGAATGAGCCAAACTCTGGCAGAGTCAGAGAGGGGAAGTAGAGATTTAGAGATGAGGAGATGGACCAGGAAAGAGCGGAAGGTATTTACTGGAGATAAGGAGACAACAAATGTACCGATAAAGAGAGAGCTGCACATGACCAGATTATCTAAGAAGCAACACACGGAATAATATGTTTGACTACATATCATGAGTTTTTTAATTAATAATATATTAAAAAATGACCATGACAGTGGAAGAAACCTTTGTCGAATGTCAGCACTTTCACTTTCTCCCTGTATTTCCTAAATTGCTCATTCCAATTTTAAAATGTATATATAAATATTTACTTAACAATAACATGAATCAGAAAAAAGCAATCCCTCACATTTGAGAAGTGTGAAATAGCAAATATTTGGCATTTTACTTCCACAAACTATTAATTGGAGATATCCTAAATGTTGATGATCAAATTTATATCTGTCCGCCATTTATTACGAAACTAATTGATTCAACATTAGTTATCTATATTTAGATAGTCTTTAGATCTACAGTTATGTATTTTGCTGAGCAGAATTTGAGAGAAGATAATAGCTTTGTTTGTGTTTTTCATATTTTGGTGTGTTATCATGACTCTAAAATGGCTGTTTCCACCCGAACTCCTTATGACGAACAGCTGGCCTGCAGCAAGATACACAACCACAAACCAAGTACGAATACACTAACTTACACACACAGGAAGGAGGTTAGATTGATCCAGGTTTAGCTCTCAGGGCTAAGAGTTATTGAGGAGAATCATCCCTCTGTAATCATGTTAGAGCCAACCAGACCTGCCCCAATGAGAGAGAGAGAGAGAGAGAGCGAGAGAGAGAGCAAGAGAGCATGAGAGAGAGAGAGAGAGAGCTTTCATTTGTTTTGTGTCTCCTTCCTTTCCTTGTTGTTGTCGTCAGGGTCCTCTGAGAAATGTCAATGTGCCCTTCTGTCAAAGTCGGTCTCAATCAGCTAAAACACAAACAGAAGGTTACGCTGTCATTCACACAGCCATAGATAAAGCAGACAGAGCTTTGGAGCCCCTCTTGTCACTATTCATCTCTGTGTCCATCTCTGACACACTCGTTTGTTTCTCTGTCTCCTTATCTCCATCACTCCTCTCTCTTTCCCCTCTTTATCTCCGTGTACATCCTCCTCTTTCCTCTCCTTATCTTCGCTCCTCCTGCTGTTTTCCTCTCTGCCATGTCATCTCTCTGCCTCCCTCATTCTGCCGCTCCTCATCTTCTCCCTGCCAAGCATCTGTTCTCTATGATTATCAGCTATTAGTGGCCAGTTTAACACTCAGATCTGGTGTCTGTCGTGAGGTATTGCAGCTTCACTGCATCACAAACAGACATGTTGGTAAACGATTGACAGGTCACATTCTGTCGGCTGCTGCAGGACTGAATAGTAGTTTGTGTTCCTCTGTGTTCTCTTTGGCAACTTGGCTTCTCCAGCCACTTGCTGCATTATTTAAGCTGTGTTGCTAACTATAATATGTTTTCATTGAGAACGTGTGTCTTTGGGGACAGTTGGCCAGAAGCTGTAAAGGCATGTTGAGAAGAAGACATGGCAGGTGTATAAGAAATGGTCACAAAATGAAGGACATGCCTGCCGACCCTTCAGTGCTTTTGAGTTGAGGCTTTTAAGAGGTGCTTTCCCCTGTGTTTTCACTGCTTAAATGTACATTCCAGAGGTGTAGTTGTCAATTAGAAGCTGAAGACAGACCTGGTGTGCGCGGCTGCACGTTTGGAACAAATTTTAATTGAGCATGTTGTGTTTCCAGTGTGCCGATAGAGGTTGATATGTTGACATGAGGATACTGACTCTGATGCACCTCAAGCAGCAAGGTGAAAGGTAACATCATCGTGTATTACCTAAAGATGAAGTAAAGTGAAATGAAGAAAAGATTAATTTATTCGTTACACAGGATCCTGTTGACTCCGCGCTGTAAGCAGGATCGCACTTCATGTAAAAGTGGTAAATAAATAGTTGTGTTGCTATACCAGCATGTCTGCCAGCATCAGCACTACTGAGAGGTCTTGAGGGGCCTTTGGTGTCCGCTCTATAACGACTTAAATGTTAACTTTGCCTTAATGACACAATCAGGATACATCCACCTGCTCATCGGGCCTCTCAGCTCCTAAAGGTGGGGCACATGGTGACACTGAACAGAGGGCCAGTCTATCTCAAGGCAAACACAGAACAAACCATGACAGACATCGCTATGAGCAATTTAGAGATTGGAAGCTGGAAGAAAGCCACCCCAGCACAGCGAGAACTCTAGACAGAAAGGCCTGCCAGTGGATTCAAACCCAGGGCTTTTTTGTTGTTGCTGAAAGCAACCAATGAGCCACCGTTTACTTTGATCCTGTTGGCAAAACCCTGCTCATCTGTGGCTGTGGTTTCGGCCCCGGATCTGGATGAGTTTGTGCTAGTGTCTGCTTCTTCGTCGAGTGGCTGAAACCACGGGCCAAATACACTCTTTACTACCGTCCGATCCACCTCATCATCTTGTCTTTGTGTATGTGTGTGAGTGTGGTTGCTGGGGTGATGGCAGGGTTGGGTAGGCACTCCTCTTTAAGCAAGCATGTGTGTGTGTCTGTGTGTGTGTGTGTGTGTGTGTGTGTGTGTGTGTGTGTGTGTGTGTGTGTGTGTGTGTGTGTGTGTGTGTGTGTGTGTGTGTGTGTGTGTGTGTGTGTGTGTGTGTGTGTGTGTGTGTGTGTGTGTGTGTGTGTGTGTGTGTGTGTGTGTGTGTGAGGCTGCGATCCATGCTAAACTGATTTCGCGATGGCCGCGCCAGGGAGGCTAACACAATTACTGCTGGCTAATGGCCCCACTGACTGAGGGGGGAAGAGAGGCAGCGTGGGTAGCTTTCTGGGGGTCTCTCATCTTGCTCTCTTGCTCTGTTTTCTCTCTTCTGTCTTCTTCTTTTTTCCCCTCTCCACCAAATGCCTTGACCCTTTTCTCATCCCTGTTCTCTCACTCTTTTATCATAGTTTCTGGGATACCCGTCGCCCTCGGGTCAACTCGGTTCAGGCGGGTGAAACTTGGAATACAAACAGAAGCAAAGTCAACAAATGCAAATGACTGAAATAATAATCCTCCTTTTCTTTCTCCCTCTATCTGTCTCTGCGTTCTTTAGCCATCAGGAGGAAGGAGAATGGTTGGTACGACGAAGAGCATCCTCTTGTATTCCTCTTCCTCGGCTCATCAGGAATCGGTAAATCACTCTCATCTTTCACACCGACCCCTCCCCCCCCCCCCCTCCCTCTCTCTCTCATTTGATCTCATGAAACAATGGCAAAACTGACAAAGAAAACCTCTTCAGGGTCTTGAAAGTATCTGCCAAAATAAACAACACTTGAGTAAGATAAGTTTGTTGAATGCATGCAGAGTGTATTTTCCTCGTGCCAGTCTGCTGAGTTCAAAAGAAACAGAACACACAAGATGACAAAAGCATGTGTCACATTGTAACATGTAAACACAAACTGGGGAAAGTAAGTAGTCAGTGAAGGAGTGTGTCTCCACGGTGTCGTTATTTACCGTGTGCAAGACTTTAAATTTGACTTTTTTATTTGATAAAGATTTGAATTCAAAGTTTTAAAAAAAAGGGTCTGTATTTGAGTAATTAAAGACAAAAATCTGAGAGAATATGTTTTTCAAAGACATCCTCCTTAATCGAGGTTGTGTATTATTCACACAGCCAGCACAACAAGAGGCTGGCTAACAAGTTAGCTGGTTTAGTAAGATAAACAACCTGTCTGCTAATTTCTTTAAGGATACTTTGCTGATTTCAACCAGCTTTCTATCATTACAATGTGGGTATTATATGAAAATGAACAATGATTGTAATGTAAAAATTGTTTGGATTGGAAAAGAATTAGATCATTAATTATATTATGGATGTACAGTTCATAACAGCTTCTGTAAACATTTCTGACTCGGGAACAGTTTGGCAGTGTCACCAGATTTAATCCCGCCCACAACGACTCTGATTGGCTCGCTCGTTTCTCAATCAATTTTCCTTAAGGGGATAATAAAGATAATCATCCATCAATTTCCAACCAGGGAAACTACAGACAATCTGAAATCACTGACAACATTTGTGATGTGTGCGGCAATTCTGAGGTCATGAACCCGGCTAGTAGCTGGTGTTTAGTAAGCACGAGTGTGGACATTAATACACAGTAATACCCAACACACAGAATCTATAAAGATGTTTATAGACAAACAGTTGGTGTACAGCGTGTCAAGTCCAGTTAAGATTATACAAATAAAATAAACTCTCATATTTATGAAAGCAGTTCATTATGCTGAGGAGTTCAGAACTAAGATGTGTGTGTATGACTCAGGACCAATCAAATTCAAACCAATTATTTTTTAATTGATCAGTATTGGCTTTACAAAGCCACATCCATTCCTAATCGGTAGTTTATTGCAGCTCATAGAGCTCTGGGTGCACCAGCTGTCAAAAACAGCTCATTGCACTTTAAAACACCGGAGGAAACCTTTTGCTGGTGCACCGCGTTGAGAGTCTCAGACCAACACTACAGCGGTTTCAATTAAAGATATCCACTGGGGATGGTGGGGATGAATTGAGACTGTCTAAATTCTGTCTGGACTTTTCTGCTACAACAGATCCACACTGACACTATTCTGTCTCCAAAAAGTGAATTGTTTTTAGTCGTTTTGAAGAGGGAAAGTGTGCATTGTGTAAGAAAAGCTCACGTGTCCTCAAACAGCTGCAAGACGAAGAAGTGTGTGCGTGTGCGTGTGTGTGTGTGTGTGTGTGTGTGTGTGTGTGTGTGTGTGTGAAGGAAAGAGGGAGACGGAGAGATATTAAGGGCCAGATGGATGGATAAAAAAGAGGGAGATGGTGAGATGACAGGCCAGAGAGATGGATGAAGGAGAGACGGTGTTCATATTCTCTGTTGCCTTTAGCGACAAACAGTGGCCATAAGACATCAATATTAAACACAGCAACAAGACACACAGCCTTTCTCACACGCGCGCGCACACACACACACACACACACGATCATCATACCCATACGCATACCAAACACAAGACATCAATATCGTATATGAGCATTTATATGCAGAATATTTTAGCGACACACATAATGTGTGCATCTGGAGAGCGGGAGATGATTGAAAGCTTCGTAGGGGAGAGACACTGGGACTGAGGCCAGCACTTAGAGAAGGAGAGAGATCGTCCTCCTGTCTGAGATGAATAAGCTTGTTTTCATAAAATCTCTGCATACTGATGTGTTCCAAGAAAGCAGTGACTGTTTTTTATATTTATATTTATAAAGATATTTCAATGGAGGCAGGGTCGTTCCTGTACAAAGCTAAATAATTACACCATGTCTCTGTTCTGGTTGATGGCGGGTGACACAGGAAAGACAGAGTTGGCCAAACAGGTGGCTCGCTACATGCACAAGGACGTCAAGAAGGTATGTTATGAAGTATCACACACACGCACACACACATACTTACACACAAGTATAGATATAAACACAGACATTTAATTTAGTGTCTCTTCCCGCCTTGAAGCAATGACAGAGAATTCAATTTGTGTTGGTTTCCATGGTAACTATTAGTAGCACATGTTCAATGCGGAGAGACACACCGATACGGCAGCATGTTGTGGTTGTTAACCCATCGTGTGATTGCAGGGTTTCATCCGTATGGACATGTCCGAGTTCCAGGAAAAACACGAGGTGAGACACTTTCTACCTGCTCTGAATGCATGAGTGTGAAGTCAGGTGTGTGATTGTTTATCTTTAGTATGAATCACACACACTGTGTGGATTATGTCGCTCTAAGAGAGGTTTCAAAAGAGTGTTACAGTTGCATCACCCTGCTGCAGATGAATGGTGCTGATACATTGGATTAATCCCTTGTATGTTCTCATAATGGACACAAACCCAAATGAATGCTGTTTTTGCCCTATTTTGTCAAGCTTTGGTGATGAATACATTTAATCAGTTATGTTATGATGCTCATGAACCACATCCAATCATTTCACCTCAGTATTTTTACCCAGTGGTTACTTTTTAAGGATGTCAGCCTTTTAGGTTAAAATCCTATTCTTGTTCAACTTATTGTGTGCACCCTCTCTTCCTCATCTCTCAGGTGGCAAAGTTCATTGGCTCCCCGCCGGGATACGTGGGACATGAGGAAGGGGGTCAGCTGACCAAGCTTTTGAAGGCGTGTCCCAACGCTGTTGTCCTGTTTGACGAAGTAGACAAAGCCCACCCTGATGTTCTTACTATCATGCTGCAGCTCTTTGATGAGGTGTGTATTCAAACACAGACAGGCCCAGATATCATACCTTTATCCTTGAAGTTACATTCATCCTGTGTTTCTGTTTGATAAAACATGTGTCACATGTGTGACAAATGTAACATTAATGCATTGATCTATCGTTCCTGCTGTTCCCCTCTCAGGGTCGCCTCACAGATGGTAAGGGGAAGACCATTGAATGTAAAGACGCCATCTTCATCATGACGTCGAACATTGCAAGTGATGAAATCGCCCAGCACGCACTGCAGCTTCGCGAGGAAGCCGAGGTGGTCAGCCGCAGAAAGCTGGCCGACAACCTCGGTGAGAGAAGCACACTAACATACGTACTTGCAAATGCAAACGCAATCTCCATGATGCACAGCTGCATTTGTACGTACGTCATACGCCACTGCTGCAAAATTCATTTCTACGTTGGGAACCCATTAAAACCCCTTCTGACACTGCAATTTTCATCCAGTTTTTATCAGTTGCTGCAGATTAAAATCAGCGTGATGACATGATTGGTCACGTATGGTCAAATCATTTTGTTAGTCAGATAGTCTAAACTCAAAGTCGGGACTTATCACAGCGTCATGCAAAACTATTTGGATCAACATTTTAGAAATGTTCACACAAGCTGTGTGAACACTGTAAAGACATATAGAGCCATCATCAGGTGACTAAAGTTAAAACTGACATTGTTGTTGACGTTGTACTTTCCCCCAGAGGAAGTACAGAAAGGCGATGACGTCAAAATCTCCCGACAGTTTAAAGAATCTGTGATTCGACCGATCTTGAAGGTAAACTCGGTTACACAAACACACATGGATAAAACGCACTTTGTTTTGCTGTAACTTTTGAGAAATATTGCAGTTAAACTTTGTTTCTCTATAGCAGTGTCCTGTAATTGGCCCGAGAGGCTTCAGTTTTGATTGATGATTCTTTGGTTCCTCTTCAGGCTCATTATCGGAGGGACGAGTTTCTGGGTCGGATCAATGAAATCGTCTACTTCCTGCCATTCTGTCACTCCGAGCTCCTGCAGCTGGTCAGCAAAGAGCTCAACTTCTGGGCCAAGAAGGTATCAATGTGCAGAGACGCGATCCACCGTCATTTTAGAGTTGGGCGATATTGAAATTCCCCTCCTTACGATATTGCTTTAAGAAAACAACGCTATACATAATGATTGCCCAAAAAAAAGCTGAAGAGAGAGAAAGACTGGATACACATATTTCGCAATACCCTTAATCGCCCACAGTGTATCGACATGTGGGCGATTAAAGACCATGCTGGGATCAATAAATCAGTTCATATACATTAGTTTTTATCATAAGAGCGGATATATCTTTCCTGCTGGAGTAAGAGCCACATGGGTAATTACTATGGCAGTACCAAATAGTTTAAAGCTTCATTCATAATGCTGACATTGAAATAGTTATTATTAATAACTCTGCAAGCGTTTCCTAGCATGTTGTAACTTTTTATTTATTTATACGCTAAAATAATACGATGAAGCGGAGAGAAAGCCAGAAACAAAAGAGAAAGACTGTATATAGCGCAAAATTCATAATAAGCGTTGCATAATTGAAACTCATTCTGTTATCGTGGACACATGGGGACCATTATCGTGGCCAACCAATATCGTCATATCGCCCAAGCCGACTTCATTTATATCATGAGTGTCCTCCAGTGGGCTGGATGCCCCACCCACTCCATCCTGCAGCCTCTGAGCTGTGCAGGAACACACGCAGATCAATATTATGTGCCGCTACTACTCACTATAATGCGATTACAGTATTTAACATGTGGAGCCTTCATCAATATTTGATTATTAATATTACATCTGGTGTCCTGACAGCCAGCATGGACCCTGCAGGCAGCTCATAGGAACCTGACTCATGACATTTATCTTTTGTGTGTGTGTGTGCGTGTGTGTGTGTTCATGTGCATCTATTTGTTATTGTTTCTGTTATCTTTAATTCTTTAAGTGTTTATGTCTCATAATTACTGGTCTCTGTCTGAATGTGGCAGCAGAGCTCACAGCAAAAATCTCATTATTACAGAATCCCCATGAGCCATTTGTTTGTCACTCACTTATATTAAATAAATTAAATGTTTAGTGGCATCATTATTGCCTTTAATATGGTATTTGTAGTGTTGTAATATTATCGGTTCTATCTCTGGAGTAAAACATGGCACCGTATTTATTGAATGGAGCGTTAACATCGGGAGCTAAATGAGCAGCTCTGATCGCTACTATTGACTGGTGTTTGATTAAAACGCATTAAGGGCTTGTTGATTAGCACTGGCAGACGTGGCTGCTTGACAGTATCTGCCTCTGATTTCTTTCTTTTTTTCTCCTTCTCCATGTATCCACTCTCCCTGATTTGACTGTTTATGATACTCTTATCTACTGAAGGCCAACACCAGCGCACACAATTAACCTCTTCTCTTCCCTGTCAACAGGCCAAACAGCGCCATGGCATAAACCTTCAGTGGGAGCGCCCGGTTCTGGACCTGTTAGCGGGCGGGTACAACATGCATTACGGTGCACGCTCCATCAAACATGAGGTACGCAGGTGCTGTCACACACTCACTGCCACACCAGGTTTCAGGGCTTGAAATGGTTGTACATACGTTGATCCAGGTTGAAACATCAACTCAGCTTGACGAGCTTTTGCAGCAGACCAGGAGAGCAAGCAGGGGTTAACCTTCACAGACAGTTTGGGTTGTAAAATGTAATGTTAGCGTTGAAATAAGTGGTGAAGAAGACATGTTTAAACTGGTCAGGTTTGGTGTCTAGCCTGTCTGATTACATGTGTGATTGGCAGAGCCGCCACATCACTAGATTTTAGCAGTGACGTTAGTCAAATGTGATACAACTGGTCGTGTGTTTGCCATTAGATGGGCTTTAAGAAAGTGTGATGGGCATTTCTCCTGACATTTTATAGACTAAACGATCAGTCAGTTAATTAGAGAAGAGCCTCCTGTCAGTAGAGAACAATAACTAGTTTTCAGTCAAATATAGACCCCCAGTTTTCCCTTAATATCAGCATTATGTTGTTTGAGCAGCAACACTCAAGAACAGCAATAATAGACTTATATCATGTCATATGAATGAAGTAACACATAATCTGAAACTAAACTTTTCCAAACTGCCTCGTCACTGACCGCTCAGGTTGAGCGGCGGGTCGTCAACCAGTTAGCGGCAGCCTACGAGCAGGAACTGCTGCCCAAAGGCTGCACCCTGCGTCTGACCGTCCAATCAGAGGACCGGGAGGAGCGGAGCGCGCCCAGTCTGCGCCTCGAGGTGGTCGGAGAGGACAGCACATCGAGAACACTCGACATCCGTCCACCGCTTAGCCCTGATCACTAGCAGAGGATTTATCCAGATATGTATGCAGACATGTACACTTTCATCACACACAACATCATCATCATCATCTTAGTGTCAGGAGGAAGGATGGTTCTTGATGGATGTTACCAATAAAAGTACCTCTGATAAAACCCATCACTGCCTCTCTGTTTCAGTACACACATGCAGTACTTACATGCCAACTTTTCCACAATGTGCAGTACAATATCTGCCACCAGCGTGTCCTGTGATCTGTGTATTAAGTCGGCCTACTTGATCATTAAAGCTTATGTTACAACAGACTTTCATATCAGCTGGGACCGATACCATGAGCTGTTCACACAGTCTCAAGTGTAGGGGAAGTAGACGTGTGGCCGGTGCGGCTTCATGAACAAACATCTCATCATCAGTGGAATGAAGCTTTGCATCGTTAAGTTTGGAGTAGCCGTCTGTTGATCAACTTGGCTGTGACATAGTGGTGAAGTTAATGTCCATTTTATAGTGTAGAACGCTGAAAACAGAGAAATTATTTAATATTTATTAAAGAGAGATATATATATTAGTTAAGTGAACGGCAATAAACACTGGAATATCTGACAGTGAAAGCATGAATGGCAGTTTTGTTTTGTCATATGGTTAAAAAATTCAATTATGGATAGTGATCGGAACATTTTATCGATTAGCAAAACTTAAATCTTTTAAATAATTAATAAGTCATTTGGTTCAAGAACGACAATGTTTTGCCAAAATATGACAAATAACTGCCACTTCGAGTTTGTCCGTCTGCTGTGAAGTAGAGGGAAATATGAATGACCAAAGATAGTTTGACGTTGCCTCAGATTGTTGCATGTGTTCACTTTCATGCACATCATTCACTCACCAGCAGAGCTTCACTGATAAATGTTAGTAAACACAACCTGCTTATTCATTACATATTAGTAAAGAATGTGTTAGTGGACAAATACCAAATGTATAGCAGCCCATTTGAATGATGGGTAATAAAACTGCCTTGTGAATTGTTTCTGTTGATGCATGTTGATGTAAAAAAGTCTTGTCTGTCATGACCGCGTGCTGTACAGTGTGCGTCTGCACTGGCAAGTCATAGAGAAAAAAAATGAATGTGTTGTTTAATAAATGTTTAAACGGCATGTTGACGAGGCGCCAAATGTAATCAAGCTACATTTCTAATTCTTGTCTCCCGACCTCCACCGTGTAAATAAAGTCATCACAACAAAAAGGGAATTCCTCTGTTTTTTGTTCTGTTTGTGTTGCTGTCCTGAAACTCCTGATGGATGTGTGTGTGTGTGTGTGTGTGTGTGTGAGCGAGAGAGAGAGAGAGAGAGAGATACGAGTGCCTGGGTGGGAATTCTGCAACAATAACGCTCGTCCACCTTGTGAAACAACATGACAGGGGAATTTCCTTGGAATCCTGCTCTTTGTGGGGGTCTGTTGGACGCTGGGAGGGAATGCAGCGTGCTAAATGCTACAGAAATGTAGAACACATCTCTCACACACACACACATACACACTCTCTCACTCACACACACACACACACACACACATACACTCAAACATCCTGCAGGAATGTCTTCCCTATAGGGAGGAATTAGCATGCAGGAAAAAGACACATTCACTCTTACTGTGCTCCTCCTGGACCCCCCAACAACACACACACACACACGTTCAGCCAGCTTTACTCAGTCTGCAGTCACAGCTGTCATTCCCTGTTGATTTGCAGTATTAACACGGGATCATTTTCTGTGGGTTTGAAATGATCGGTCAGACACTTAGTCAGCACAAAATTAATAGCCAACAATTTTTAATCATTCATTTTCATGCAAGAATTGCCAAATATTTGTTTTCTATTATTTTTAATTAAACATCTTTGTGTTTTCAACTTTTGCTATTCTTCAAATACAATTTCAAGATGACGTTTTGGGCTCTGGCAACTTGCAATGGGCCCTTTTCAATATTTTCTGATATTTTAGTATCTAAATATGAGTTGGAAAGATAATAGTTGAATCAATACTGAAAATAATTGTTAGTTGCACCCTCAGTTTTTTTCCAATAAATCTTTTCAGTCACATCTCAATTGTCTCAAAGCGAAAAAGATTTTTTTTCGTTCATAAACGGGAAAATGAATTTCCTTCTTCATTAATTCTCCTCTATGATTGGTATAGTTTTAATTATGGAATACAAGATTGGATGGTGGGTTTTACCTCGACCCAGTGCACCTCATCAGTACAGTGCATTATATTTTGAGCGTTCATAATGCCCGCGGCTTGGCCCTCAAAAGCTCTGATAATGTGTTGTGGTAACTGAGAAGAGGGGAAAGTATTTTTTTATATTTGTCGGCCAACCACTCGGAATCTAAACTCACTTTGTGGTTGTGTTAATTGTAA
Organism: Cyclopterus lumpus; assembly: GCF_009769545.1. NCBI lineage: Eukaryota > Metazoa > Chordata > Actinopteri > Perciformes > Cyclopteridae > Cyclopterus > Cyclopterus lumpus. The sequence goes on from NC_046978.1 coordinate 1,026,109, forward strand.
ATTGCATTGTAAACAAATTGTCAAATAGTATTAAAATGTTATCCACATTTTGTGAAGCTGATCAAAGGAGTAACACATCAGCAGACCTTTTCAAAAGTGGAACTCTTGAAGTGGCTGCATCTGGACAGTAGATCAGGTTTTGCTATGATACCGCAAGGCTTTTTCCCCGTCTCTATACCCTCGAAAACATCTGCACTTTATGGTTTTAGGAAGTCAAGCTGGCGTGTGTGTGTGTGTGCGTGTGTGCGTGTGTGTGTATCCATTTACCTTCCCCGAGGAAGAAGACAAGAATAAGAGGAGGAGGGGAGAGAGAAGAGGCTCTTAGTCTGTCCGTCAGGCTATTTCTGACTGCTGCCATTTCTCTGATTAGATTATGGAGAAACAGAAACCTGGCCCTCCATCGCCCTAACCTCCCTCTCACTCTATCTCGCTACATTTTGCTCAACCCCCCCACCCCTCCCCCCCATCCTCAGCTTCACTCTCTCTCCTCCACCTCTTCCTCTGCTGTCCCTCCGTCTGTCTGTGTCTGTCCCTCTCTGTCTCCTCCACCTTCTGCCGCTGATGCAAATGGAGGAGAGTTCAAAACAGAGACGTGGGCGAGGTGGTAAAGTTCAAAGATATGGGAGGAGGAAAATGGGAGAAATGTTTGATTCATACAAAATGTCTGTATTTGAGTCAAGACTGTATATTGTGTTCCCTTACTGTGAATGTCTTTCCTGGGGCCTATAAGCAGCAGCAGCAACACATGACCACAGATTAGCCTTGGCCTTCGTTGATATCACATGTAAGTGGCGCAAATTCTCGAAGACAAACTGCCATCAACCAAATTATATGAAGCATTTGGGGCCTCTGGGTTCAAGGTGCTGACCATGAACAATGACGTCCCCAGTTTGTTGTCCAGACTGGGACCTCGTTGCCCATCTCTTCCTCCACGTATCTCTGTATGCCAACTGTAAATGCAAACAATGCCCAGAGTGATACAAAATAGCAGCAGAGAGCACGAGAGTTTTGCAAGTAATCATGATGACTTTGCAGAGTCAACCGTTCTTTTTACATCAGCCCAGATTTGAGACAGTGCATGTGTCCATTGGCATTTATTTTGATACTATAACTGTTGTGACAGATTCTCCATCCAGTGTGTGTTTGAATGTGTTACATGCTACAGTTATGTGTGAAATCTGGCCCATGTGCTGAATACTACACTCTCTTCTGTTCATAAAAAGATAGGTGAAGATGTTCGGGTGTGTTTGATTTCGGATGCTGTGCAGCAGCAGCAGCAGCAGCAGCAGCTCAGAGTGGTGCAGCAGCCAGGTGGAGGTGGTGAATGATGAACGACGACTGGAGGCTCTCCCATTATCATATCTGTCCCTGCTCTTAACGGGGGATTTTCATCCGTGTCCCTCCGCACTCCTCTCATCTCTCCCTCTCCTTCTCATTGTGCTCCCCCAGGAAAGCGATCGATTTCACCTCCATTACCTCAACCCTCTGCGCTTTAAAGACGTTCCTCATTCACGCAGCTGTAACGCGGCGCAGTTATCACAGCCCGCACGAGGCTTTTATTTTGGTTTTACATAATTTGCTCAAACGAGACTTCGAGGCTCTTGTGTTAACGCACGCGGGTTTATGGTGCGCGGCTTTGTTGTGGTTCGGGGATGGACCGACGGACAGGGGTTGCGCACACCGGATGCCGTCCGGTTACCGCAAGGCAATCACGTGACAGTCCCCATGGGAGAATTAGCATAAAAGACAAATAAAGGACCCCACCAAAAACACACCAGTCTGCCATCCTTTCTTTTAAAGAAAAGGAAAGAATCCATTCCGCCTAATTCGAACCTTGCTCAGGGACAGCTCGCGTGGCAGATTGCAGCCTAATTAGTTTAGAGGGAATTTAATTCAATTAACTTTCCACAGCTCCGCGCGCCCTGCCGCTGGGCTGCTTTCAGAGCGCGGGGCCAGAGCTCGAGATCTAATTAGCGTGTTTGGAGAAGCTCTCCTGCGCGCGGCCATCCCTCGCCGCTCCAGCTGTGGTGTGTGTGTGTGTGTGTGTGTGTGTGTGTGTACCATATAGTCTCCCGGGACCTGTTTTTTTTTTTATCCTAAAAAGCTTCTTTTTTAAGTAACATGCCGTTATCCATTAGGATAATACAGGTCTGGTGCCGCAGTGGAGAGATGTACGCAGCATGTGAATAACCGCAGCTGCTCTGCGTCATATTCTGGCTGACGAGTGCATGCTGAATTGATGTCAGAGTGGACTTAAATTAGTGTGAGTGTAATTTGATGGGTTACAATGAATGGCCATACTGTGTGGCAACTGACCAAACATCAGCCTGATGAGCCTTTGTGCTGGACAATTATTTCGTCTCATTAGACTGTGCTGCACTTCACGTTTTTGATCTGATCATAACTCCAGTGGCTTCTTGACTGGATTGTTGGCCCATGTGGACTTGAGCTAAACTCATTTGAGTATTCGGGTATGATGTTCTTCTGTGCCACAGTGGTATACGGTTGCTTATTGGTCCCAATGATGATATTTTGAACATGAAAAATTGGCGCAATACGATGAGATTTTTAAGAGCGATTTCACTGCAGACCTTTCTTCCGAATGTTCTGATGGTTTTGGGGATGCCTCTGTGCCATTTCAGGCGTTTTTTATTATACATAACGCTTTTAACAACTTCACTTTGATGCCCTTTGTCCGACATTATGAATATGACCCACATAAAGGCCACATTGTTGCCGAGACTGAAGATAATTTGATTAAGAAAAGAAAATATTATTTATTCATTTTATTTTCCTCCTGTAAAAAAGGCTTTACGGGCTGGCGCTGATGTTGGTGATGTGTATCAACACTACCTGAGTGAAGAGTTGACTGTAACTCCTTCACTGAGCTGTCGCTCCCGTCTCTAACCCGGTTAGATGCGCGCCGTCTCGAGCCGGAGCGTCACGGCACATTCCGGTAATTGGGGATTGAAATGCCGGGACAGGCACACCGACGGGACCCCCGGCCGCTGGCCCACCTGCCCCTCCCTCCTGCACCGTCTCTCATCCATCACCGGGCAAATCAAATGCACCGCCAGCCTCTGCTGCTGGAAAGACGCAGGCGGATGTTAACGGCAGGCTCTGCGATTTTGGATTTTATTTTATGCGCAATCAAATTCACCTCCGAGAGAAGAGGATCTTACGAGGGGCGATGACACGACACATTTTAGTGACACTGCAGGTGGAGAGCCAGCTGCTCGACTCCGCACACGGGCCTTATGTGTTTAGTCAGCAGAGTGAAGGAGGAAGTTGCAGCAAATAAATAAATAAATAGGGTCCTAAAATATAGAATAATTCATCTTTGCAAATATCTAAGATATGCGTCAATAATACATGCTACACTATTAAAAGGAGATTACAAATGAATAAATATATTATTAAGTATATTATGGACTCGTGTTAAAATAAAATGTGTGTATGTATGTGTGCGTGTGTCAGTAAGCGAGATAATTCAATCAGTTATTTATTTTGCGTAATTTGCACACAAGCAAAATAGATACAGGTGGCATATAAATGATCATTAGGGGACTCATGTCCCCTAATGATCACGAAAACAGACTCATATTCCATTAAGATAACCACACGTGATTGGTTTAATAATTCAACAACAAAATCCAAGAAGGAGAAGATAGGCCAAATATGGGTTACAAATAATGTTAATGGTCAATATAATTTATGGAGTACTATATGAAGATCATAAAATAACTGACACTATACAATTAAAATCAGATCAGACAACCACGACTTTTAACGTGATTTTTTAAAATACAGAAATGTGGCTATTTGTTTAAATTGTTGGAGCTGTTTTAATGTTTTTTATAATAAAGCGTTATCACATTAACTAAAATGTAATCTCAGAAGAAATCAAGCAACTGCGGTAGAGGGTGGAGTGTTCAGGCTCACCAAACACTCAACACTAAATGTACCTTTCATGTCTTTCCTTTGTTTTTGTCCCCCTGTTGCATTTTATTAACCATCACATGTGTGCTCACATTATGGAATCTAAACTCAGTCGGAGTCAAGATCGGACCATCCGACTTCAATCAACTCTGCATGAAATATGAATACAATAAAGTAAATGTATAGTGTAATTTACGCATCTCGACAAAGGGACTTCTATCCAGACCCGAGGATCAATAGCTGCCTCAGTTAGAAGCAGGAAAACGGCTTTCGGCTTTCATGTTGTTCTTTGAGCTTTCATGATGGATGGAGCTGGCAGACTCTCTCTCTCTCTCTCTCTGACTGACAGCTTCACTTGGTTTTCAGACCACCACCGCGTGTCACGGGGCAGATACCGGACTGGGGCCTCCCGCGCAGCTTTTCTTTACACCAGTGTCGCCGCTGTCCCATCTTTCACTCATCCCGTATCCCCTGTCTCTATCCATACACCTCCATCTCTCCATCAAGACCATCCAGCCATCCATCACAGGGACCAGTCCCTCCACCCACACCACCCTGACACACACAGACACACACACACACACGCACACACACACACACACGCACACACACACACACACGTTGTCTACAGACTGCAACTGCGTCGATAAGGCCAAATCTGCATGCAGCCCCCGCGGATCTGGAGTCGGTGTCTTCGGGGTGGAAGACCATCACAAACAATTACAGCTGGGCAGGGAAGACGGGAGCAGACAGGGAACAAATGTTGGGCGATTTAATGAGGGTTTTTCTACAGATCGTGCCCCTTTCGTGCTTGAAACAAACTCGGACAGACAGGACAATTACGGGGTGTGAATATACGGCCTAGTGGTGATTCTATTCTTTTTTTTCATAATACATTTTGCAACCGCAGCGCAGCAAAAGATGTCTCTCAGCAAAAATGTTTAGGTCAGGATTTCCACCATGCAGTTATTTATGATGCATCAGGATCGTTAAACAAGGCAGATTGACGCAGAGAGCCCATAATCAAAGGAAACATAACGACATATTACAGAGAAGAACGACACGTTTTGTTATAGTATATTCTTCTCGTGTTCATAGCGATAGATCTATGTTTTCCTTCGTTATTTCCATATGAACTTGTGGTTAATTCCTTCATTGCCTATTGTTTTATTTAATGGATCTTGCTTTTTAAATCAAACACTGATCACTGTAAAAGTGAACTGATCCTTTAATGTTAACTCAATCATAACTTTGATTAGAAACGGACAGCCTATATGGTAAGTGCGTCCATAAGAGTTCCCCCTAATACACCCAGTCTTCCATGGGCCCATAATCCCTATAGTCGGGGTTCCTCTCTCATGGGCCCTCAGGAGCCTCTAGGGGGCCATTGTGTCCCTCTCTGTTGACTCAGACGTCATGAATGCCAAAGATCCCCGCAACTGTTTCCGTTAAATCGCCCCATGAATGTAAAAGTCCAAAGTTAAAGCCTCCCCAGAGGAGAAGTCTCCCCCTGAGCTGGAGCACTATGGGCGGATTAGTGGCCTGGAAGAGACCGGTCCCGTCTTTGAAGGGATTAAAGTTGAAATGCCTAAATGCAGTAGAACTAGGGTCGCTCATGGCTGCTCTTTTTTTTGGGGAGGCAGAAACAGCCTGGAGAGTTTAACTTTGAAACTGTTTAAGTTTCTCGGTAAACTCACCTCTGAACCCACCAGACCTGGCCGCTGATTGGTTGAATCACCATGGCTTATGACATATATATTCATTTCAATTGCTTACACGGAACTCTTTATCGGTGTTGCAGCATACAGCCTTATTTTATTTGAGTTCATGTGTTTAGAAAGGGACACTTATTTTTTCTTAACGGTATATATTGGTGTCTTATAAGTCCATGTGGGCTGGTCATGTGACACAAAAACAACTAAAGGCGAGTTGAGTCTGTGGCGTTTAGACCTACACACAGCATCCTATAACGTGGAGCATTTTGAGTCTCAAGGCCTATTGTCGTTATATCTCTGCGGAGGCAGGTGCACTAAATCAGAAACTCTTTGCAGACGCAAAAAAACATTTATCAAAATTGGAGCACAACATTTGGGTTGATATTTTTGCATACATAATGGTATACTATTTTGAACACGATACACATTCGACCAGAATCAGACGTGTATTAAAACAAGAATAAGACATAATAAGTCTGCAACATCAACGTTACAACTAAAACTCGACCCAGAGCTATAGTGTAACTCCATAATGAGAACACGTATAAGGACCTAGAAAATGTCCGATTACTCAGCCATCCCAAATGTTGTATTACATAATATTCATCGAGGTTTATCTTTACACTCAGACGGAATTATGTGAGAAGACTGGGAGATGTGTCCGCTTAAAGTCGGAGAGCTCTTGTGCCGCGGCCTTGATGAGCCTCGGACTCGTTCAATCAGACTGCAACTGCATCAACAGGAGCTCCGCGTGCCGCCCGCCCCAAACATCCACCAGCGAGCACCACACAATGAACGCGTTAAACAAATCGTATTATTTATACTTATTTGTAGTTTAAGCGAGTACAGCGTGTCGAAAAACACGCATGCGCGCGCGCGCGTCTGCTGTATTAATGACACCCAAGGAGCATCACGTTGCCTCTGGTCAAGCGGAGATAAAAGCGCCGCACTTTTGAGCACGCGCGCACACTCGCCAAACTTAATTAATTTCTCGCGTGCACGTAAAACCTCATTTTGGTTTTGTGAGTTGTATTATTTGGTGAAATTCATCCACTAATAAAGTGCCTGTTAATTTAACAGAGGCTGCAAATGCAGCCGTGCAGATTTGGAAACTGCGTGCAGCGCGCGCCTGCGGTTTCAAGTCCTTTCTGTGTGCGTGCGCGTGTGTGTGTGATGGGGGCCGTGTGGGATATGACTTATCACATTGTATGACACCGAACAATAAACTTAAACCAATTTCTGAAGCGTCAATGCGTTTATGGTTAGCCTGTCGTGGTGGCTCAGTTGTCTCCGCGCAGCCAATTCCCTCATAGTCCTATCTATCAAAGTGACGCGCACTCTCGTGACATCTCCGTAAAAGTGATCGGAATCAAATCAAAGCTTTTAATCTCACCAATCACCGTCACATCTGGACGTTTTCCACCACATAAAGACTTCTTTGGCTGAGCTGCAGTTGTTTCCACGAGCCGTTTGCGGGTCAGTGAAACTACACGCATTATTTGGGGCTCGAGCTGCACCTGTTCATAAGATGCATTTTAGTCATATGCAAATAAGATACCAATCACGCTGTTTCGGCATAAACTAATCATATAGGGCCGATCGCAAAACATCAGATATCAGACTCTCCCAGAACCGTGAGACGATGTCTCTCCTGAGTTTTCTCGTAGATGCGTTCAATATCGGACAGCATGAAATCCCTAACCAAGCGAATATTGCTCCTTCATATTCAGCCTATCTTGTGATATTTGACCTAACACCACATACATGTTATTGTGTCTCATCCCCATCTGCTGCCTGGATGCAAAAGGAACTATTGTACAACTGGTTTATGATTATACTTTTTGTGCTATGGGCTGCTTCAGACTGAATTATAGATCGAGCGGTCCTTCGATATAGAGGGGGAAGAGTACAAGTATACATAGTTTAGGCTAATTTATTTCGGGGGGGGGGGGGGACAATGAGAGTTAATTCATAAAAACGCAGTTCTTTCAAAGGGAAATTGGAAGAAATTGACGCCTGGTTTGTGCGCTGAGAAAACTTGACTCACCAGCATTAGAAACGTCCGTTAAAGGAAGCACCAACATTTCGACATTCTTTTTTTAAATTAAGAAGCCGTTGTTTGTTTTTTTACATGATTTAACTCCACTGACACCTGCGAGCTCGCGATGTTCTGGAGCGCGTGGGCGGCGCAGCGAGCTGTGGGAGGAGGAGAAGGAGGAGGAGTAAAGGGAGGAGGGGGAGGAAGGGGGGCGTCCGTGTCCACGCTCACTCACTGGTGCCATTGTCATGGAAACTAGACCACCGCCTCGCTATTGTATCGCAGCTCTGCCAAGTTTATTATAAACAGCGCGCGAGCCGCAGCGCACTGTCAAACGGAGGAGCGCGAGAGCAGAGAGCGAGCTGCAGTGCAACCCGAAGGGAGAAAAGCCCGCAGCACGAGAAAGTGAAGGAGGACAGCCGAGAGCTGCAGAGAACACAACAGGGGGGGAAACATCTGGATTATTTACCGAGAAACAAGAAAAAAAAAACATCCCGCGTGACAGTGAGATAAATAAAAGCTGACAGGAGTTTCGAAGCAACAGTCCCGGGAGATACTGGGGACACACACCACTCTGACTGGTTTGAAGCTTAGAGTCACTCTGATCTCCTGAAATAAAACCAGGCGGCCGAAGACACAGCAGCTCCTCCCGGCTCAGACTTCTCCTCGTCGCGTTTCGCTCGAAGACCGGTGTTTGCACCGGCCCCTCTCCATGTATAAAATGGATTACTCCTACCTGAACTCCTATGACTCCTGCATGGCGGCCATGGAAGCGTCGGCCTACGCGGACTTCAGCTCTTGCAGCCAGGCCAGCTCCTTCCAGTACAACCCGATCCGAAGCGGACCGTTCTCCAACCCGGGCTGCACTCCGCTCAGCACGGCCAGCTGCACCCTCGGGGCGCTGCGAGAGCACCAGCCCACCCCGTACTCCTCAGGTAGGGCCCGACATTTGGTCGACTCGTCGTTTTATCGGGCTTCATACATTTGAAAAACAGGAGAAAAGGAAAATATGTAATTGTCAACTTTATTTTTCGTTTCTGATGACCTAACCATCTGCAGAATAAGGCCTACATGGTTTTACGTGGATCTCATCTAAAAATACTTTATTACTGTTTTATAATGAAATCAATGCAAAAAAACAAACACGTTTGCTAAATCAATGTAATGGAATTTTACAAGTAATGTTTTTTAAAAGGATTTTTAAAAAGTAAAACATTGCTTTCATATGGTAATTAAACAATAACTTATACAACACACATATAATATAGCCTAACTATAAACACTTGTATAGGCTCATATACTAATAATAAAATTACTAAAAATATTATTGATAATAAATATATAATAAAAAAGAAACGAAATCAACCTTGACAAATCCCACACACTGACTTATTCGCAATAGGCCCAAGAAAACAATTATTTGGGTGTGTAATTGCCTGAATTGTGTCCAAATTATGAATTTAAATACGATATTTCAAACTCAATATGTATGTTGTCCCTTTCTTTTCACAAAGCAGTTAAGATCCGTACGATTTTGAGAGTTTGATTTTGACAGGATTGACATAAAGCCTATTGTGAAGACATTAATCAAAATTAAGGAATACATTTTAGTTGCAAACTGACCACATCTTTTTGACTGATTAAGGTGCACGTTCTGTATTTGTAAAACATTTTATAAATTCAATACATGAATAACTAAATAATATAAACACATCATATAATAATAAATACACAGCCTAATTAGTTTTAAGCCTAAAACCTTTTCATAGGCCTACGAGGCGCAACACTCTTAGTCAACGTTATAAAACAGAAACACGTTTGAGGCGAAAGAGAATACAAATGTAAAATATTGGTTTATGTATTTAACACATCTGTGAAGCCGATATTGCCTTTTCAGCGAGTTGTTATACTTTGGCCGATGAAACAATCTCATCAGCTCTGAACACAATGCGATCAATGTATCAATACATTAATCCGCCTTCCACAAACCACAGGCCTACTGTACAAATACAGTCGGTTGTTGATTAACTCAAAACAGTGGATTATGACAGATTTTCCTGATGACGTCGTTTAAACAAAAAAACCCGTCCTGGTCCATGTACGCAGGGCCTCATACGCGTCATTGTAATCCGGAGCCTCTGCGCGGGTCGGATCCTTTTACGTGTTGCATTTTGACCACTAAACAGACATCATTTCCCCCTCACAGTCCCGTACAAGTTTTTCTCGGACCCCTCCGGCCTGAACGAGAAGCGGAAGCAGCGGCGCATCCGGACCACCTTCACCAGCTCCCAGCTGAAGGAGCTGGAGCGGGTCTTCGCCGAGACGCACTACCCGGACATCTACACCCGCGAGGAGCTGGCGCTGAAAATAGACCTGACCGAGGCGCGGGTACAGGTGAGAGGGACAGGCTGCTTTTTAAACTGATGCTTTCTAAAAAACAGTATATACACACACCAAAAGCAACCTCATTATGGTTGTTATATCTGACATCCAAGTCTCATCCTTTACTCGCATATTAATTTGACCTTTCTCTGTGTTTAACAGGTGTGGTTTCAGAACAGGCGTGCCAAGTTTCGTAAGCAGGAGCGTGCAGCCAACTCCAAAGCCAACAACTCTGGCGGCACCACGGGCAGCGGCTCCAGCAGCAGTTCTGGAGGGAAGAAGGGCGGAGAGATGAGGTCTTCATCTGATGATGATGAGTCCAAAGAATCCACCTGCAGCCCCACGCCTGACAGCACGGCCTCCCTGCCGGGCTCGGCCAATGGAAACATGGGCAGCCCCGCCAGCCTGAGTCCCAGCCCGGCTCCGGCCAACAGCGGCTACATCAACACCTCCAGCTCTCCGGTCCTCCAGGGCCTGAAGCCGCCCAGCTGGTCCAGCCTGGGGCCGTCCAACCCGGCCGTGGCCCAGCCGGCTGCCCAGACTCAGGAGATTCTGAAGGCCTGGCAGCCGGCGGACAGTATGACCGGGCCGTTTGCTGGAGTCCTGTCCTCCTTCCACAGAAAACCCAACCCGTCCATCAAGACGAACCTGTTCTGAAGCACAGGAGGAGAAAATGAGAAACAAACATTGTGCTGTCTGCTGGAACAGTGAAGAGTTTCTATCTATTGTTGAGTCAGGACTTACCATTATAACACTGAATTCACTGGTGTAGTCGGCTGTAGTTCAGGGAGGCCCTCGGTCCTTCTCCCCCCCAAAAAACACGATCCTGTCAAACTGATTCAAAGCTCAGACAATAAAGTCAAAGGTTTGGTCACCATCTCTCAACCCGAAACATATTATGCAACTGCACCTGCAAAAACTCTGGACATGGTCAGTCTCCTACCCGCAATGACTAACTCTTCACTTCCACCCTCAAATCTATATTCAGTTTGACCAGAGATCACTCCTCCGTAGATGTAAAACACTAAAAAAGGACGTTTGCGTGTCGCCGTATCACAACTGCTTTTGACCGACGAACACATCAGACATGCATAGCCACATTCATACGGTCTCTTTTCAGGCCCTTCTTGCCCACTTATAAACTCAACATTCCCACACTCGCTGCATTGCAACGGACCCTTGAGCCACATGCCCTGATGAGCATGGCGGTCAGGTACGGGGTTTAAAGCAGAAATCTAAACATCACGCTCCAGTCTCTGCTGGGGAAACAAAACAAACAAACATTTATCCCCTCAAGCACAACTTCCTCTGAGCTCCCCTGACACACAGACTCCCACCAGAAGGGAACAGGGTGCCCCTCTAAATATCTTTGCTGAGCAGAGCAAAGCACCCCAAAATCCAATTAGAGCAGCCGGGTCCAGACCAGACACCTCCCCAGTTCATCCCTTTCTCCTCCTTCTTTACTGTATTAAGTCCTGACTCCCCCACCCTCATCCTCAATGTGACCCCCCCCCCCCCCCCCCCACCCCAGGCTCTATGGTCCCATCATGCCTTTCTCTATCAAACAGTGGCCACTTTGTTCAAAATTCAGCAAGGGAAAGTAGATCTTGAGGCTCCTGCCGTTTCCTGCCCTGTTCTTTGGGTGGAGAGAGGTGTAAAGAAGTAGTTTTACAAAGCGCAGAGTGTAACCTACACGCGTCAATCTAATTATTACTGACTTGTACTGTTGGTTTCATGGTACTACGACTGGTTTATCACTTTTGTCACTGCCTGAGGAGTTGTTGGAGGATTCTCCTGCTGGACTGATGTGAGCGGATGAGTTTGTTGCTTCTGTGGTATGAACTCTAGCGGACTAACAACTCATCACCCACTCCGGCTCGCTCATCAGTGTTTTCTATCAACTCGCCCACGGCCGGCAAATATGGGTCTTTGTCAGAAATGCAACACAAGCTGGTTAAATGTTGGCAATATAGAGAGAGAGATGCAGGCAGTTGCTGGAGTTTTTTCTACTGTATGTCCATAAATATCCCAATTCTGTTCCTGTTGAACTCCATATTTCTTTGTTTGTACTTTCTCTCAACTTGCGAATTTGCTTGTGTATCATCTCTATTTCATTTTGTATCAAATCACTGAAACAAGACTGATTTCAGAGCGGACTTTTTAAATAGGGTTTACTCCAGAGATCTACTCAAAAAAAGGGGGGGAGGGGGTTGGGCGGGGACGGGGGGACGACGACATGTATTTATTAATATTCGTTATTATGTCAGTGAGGAAACCCACACATTTCTTTGAACTGCTCCTGACATTTTGTGACTGTAAATTCCGTAATTAGTAATATAAATATTAGGTAGCCCTTTGTTTATTTCCCTCATGTTGCTTTACAGATTTATTTCATTGCGGAGCATCTGTCTCACAGACCAACACGTCCATGAAAACTATGAATCGACAGAAGCTCTAGTGAATGAGAAGTTATAGCACTACTCTGAATATTCTAATAAATCTACATTATGGAAGCACTATGTGACGCGTTTAATGATCTGGTTTCTTGTGTGTGAGATGAACAGAGTGATGAGTGTTGTGTGTCATGTGCATGAACACTGGACGTCCGAGCTCCTTAAACCACGGTAACACAAAACAACTAACTAGCTTTCCCTGCAGACGACAACAAAAAGAAGAGAATGAGCGAATGTAGAAAATAAGGAAAGATATTAGATTTTAATTGAAAAAAAATAAAAAATAAAACAATGTCCATGGACAACTTACATTAACTTAACATCACCAAAAGAGGAACACGAAGGAACCAAATAAAATGGAGTGCGTCGGAGAAAACAACAACGGTGCATCTCTTTTTCACTCATGCACATACACAAAAACACACAGTCACACGCACACAACCAAGAACACTGAGAGGCTAAACGGCAGATCCTTATTCTCTGCATTACAGCTGTTTGGCTGTAAGAAAATTAGACAACTTGTATTACACATAACACAAGCAAAAATGGCGGCGGTTGCATGTGAGCGACATAATTCAAGGACGTTTTTGTGTCACAAGGAAAATTAGAAGAGAAAGACATGAATGAAACTGCTACAAACACATATTTAGTCCCAATTATGAAACAACACATTTACATCATTGACATTTTAGACATATCCACATCGGCATCTCTTAACAACTATAAACTGGCTTAAAGGGTTGTTTTTTAGTCTTACAGGCAGAAGAGGCAGGATTTAAATTAAGAACAAATACAACACTAACAGGTCAGTCAACTGCTCAAGAACAATATATAAACAAACAAACTTCTTTCACGAACCATGACTTGGTTGCATCTTATTTTCCATAAAGTTTGCACAGTCAGCATCAAACCCACTGATGAGGTTTATGGAGAAGCAGGACCACCTGCTGGTTACATGAGGAAACAACATCCACCTTAAAACCGTCTATCTCGTGCAGAAAGCTTTTTTGGTTTTTAGTGACTCATGAGAGGTGACATGTTCTCCCACTAGTACAACATATATGCCGTGTCTCTAGTGATGGAACAGAAATAAACAAATAGAATAAGCAAAATCTCCAGACAGAAATACAGGAAAAATTAGCATTTGAGACAAATGGTTTCTCCAAGACAATGACAACAAGATGGCCAAGTAAATAATTGTCTGTAAAACATTATCATTAGTTAATCTATTTCGCTACATTAACTAATTCCATGAACACTGAAAACTATTTAAATAGAAATGATTGAAAAATGTGACATAAAGCCCATCAAGCCTTGGTGTTATTGCCTTCTTCTAGGAATTTTAATGAAATGTCCTCACAGACAACTACAGTGTGAACATGAGAAATGTGCTGGATAAAACCTTCAGAATTTACCTCGTGTAAAATAATGTTATTATTGCCTTCCGCACTCATCTGTCAGTGTTTAAAGATTTCTGAAAAAGAACTTCTCATCTTCTAAGAAGAATCAACTCAAAAAGCTGAAATGTGAGTGTTGAGTGTGAACAGAGCACACACCAGGGGTGCTGATGGATAACGGTTCAATGTTGTACCACGGCGAAATATACACTCTTAGTTTCACCGGGACTGGTTTGGTTGGTTTGCTCCATATTCCCTTTGTCCTTAAAGAAAAAAAAACATAAATATGTGCACAGACACTGCAACAAGGATTGCCACCATTTAAACAAGAGTGGCCCAAACATTCTCACAAAAGTCAAACATTTGAGAATTGAAAGTTGACCTCGCCTGATGAGCCCGGGCTAACTCCTCTCCTGTCACCACTTCCTGTTTGCCTCCATCACAGAAACGAGGGCGTTCCTCTCCCTAGTTGTGTGCTGACAATACCCTCAAGTGCTCTCTAACAAATCCCGTATATGTTCCCAAAATGTGACTGTTCGTGGGAAGAAAACTGAGACAACACTCTGCTTTCCCACAAAAATCCCTCTTTTCATTTTGCTTTAAAATGAGAAAATCTCATCTCATTATCAAACTCACTCTTGATTTACAGAAAGACAAAACTAGCTCTAACGCTAGCTTGACGCTGCAGGTCAGAAGCATCAGCTGCTCCACATGCATATCTAATTCTGTGTGGCCAGAAAAAGAATATTATCTCATCCTGCATCTTCTCACTAGGTTTCATGTCTGAGGGACATGTAGTGTCACTTGAAGGACTGAAATGATTATCTTTAAATAAGGCCACTTCTGCGACAACAACACACATACAGTACATCTTAAAAAGATGGTGGTTCTAAGTGTTTTTTGAAAGAACAAATGGGAGTGCAATTTCTCTCCGAAGTCTGGCATCAATTGGCACGTTCCAGCTCAGTTCAGTTCAGTTCAGTTTCGTTCAGTTGGCCTCTTGGGACCTGGTGTGGTACCAGGCCAGGTTGAACCAGCCATTGACCAGTTTTAAAGAGTTTATTTCTGCTGCTGCTGCTGCTGCTTGAGGCTCTCCAGCAGGATTTGCTTGTCAGCGGGGTCGAGCACTCCCGCCTCTTCCAGGTCCTCCTCAGTGATATCACTGAAAAAAAAAACCCAGTTATTATTATTTAGCAACAATGATTTACTTAAAAGAATAACAGTAGAGGTCGACAGCCACAGCTTTTATTCTGCACCAGAACATGAATGTCAAGGGTCTTAATATGTGTGAGGGTATGTACCTGAGGAACTCCAGGTCGTCCCAGCCGTTGTGTAGAAGACCCTGCTCATATCTCTCCAGTCCCAGTCTCTGCAGCCACTCCCCCACTGACGACTCGCCAACAGACAAAGACGAACTACTGCTGCCCCAAAGTGCCTGTGCAGGGGAATTTAAATAGAGGATCAGCAACAACAAAAAAACTGCTGCATGAAAAGCACAGCTTGTCACAGCACCCACACGCCTGAAAAAAAGAATAGCACAACTTCACAAAAGAAGTCACAACTTCACTAAATGCCAAAGTATTATATTTCTCCCTTTGAATGAGCCATTGAGTGTTAATTTAAATGAACTGCTCACCTCCTCTGGCATGTCCTCTGCAATACTCTCTGTGATGGCATTTCTGGGTGGGAAGGTGCGGCAAGCGTCCAGACATAAACCCATCGGCTGCCCTCTAAGAGGCGGCGGTGCAGAAGGAGTGCGTGGAGGCTGCCCAGTAAACTCACTCTCACTCAGCGTCTTTGCCATCTGGAGCACAGAACACGACTGGTCGTCCAACGCCCCTGGGCCAACTCCTCGTCTAAAACCCTCTCCGAGGGCCGGTGGGGCAGCAGGACTGGCTGCTGGGATCCTGACCTCGGCTAGGTCTGGGTAAAGAGGGCGAGGTTTGGAGAAGGGGGCTTCTGCAACCATCTCCAGGGCTCCCTTGGGGAGAGGAGGAGGGGGGAAGTCAGGAGGAGGTCGATTCAGTGTGCTTGCAACTGTTGCTCCAACAACACCCCCCTGCACTCCTGCCACACACACGCCTCCATCGTCCTCTGAGGAGCCCTCTTCGCTAATAGCGCGGACCGGGTGCCCCATCATGGGCCTGCGTGGATGCGAAGACCCTGAAGCAACATAGGGCGGTTTGGTTCGAGCTCCAGCCGAGGTAGGAGGGGCTTTAGCTACCTGGGAGTTTGGGGAGGTAGGAGATGGAAGAAGCTCAGGCGAAAGAGCAGCTGCCGACTGGTTGGGAACGCCCTCCAGGATGTAGTAGGCGGGATTATTGTAGCTGTTCTTACAGATGGATGGATCACTGTCTGGAGCCTCCTGTTTAGGCCTTAAAAATACACAGAAAGAACCAAACAGGTGGTTGATACATTGCCTTTTCTGTTTCATGGTTTTCACTTGATGTTGTATAAAAAAATGTTCTGTTGATATTTCCAAATAAGCGGTAGCATCTTTCGGGTGGTTATCTTGATTATGTGTATTTGCCGGTCAGTGTGTATAACTTGTATAAATGGGGCGGTACCTTGCAGCAGTTTCCTCCTTGATGGTCCTTTCTCCCTCCTCACTCACTTTTCCCAGCTCCCCAAGCTGTTTACGAAGTACAGATGGCCTGCAGAGAGAACATCATAACAAGGTCAGCTGGTGTGACATTCACAGGGAGGATTCATCAGTCGGCACTCAGAAAGGTATTTTTCTGCCCATCCCTGGTGAAAGGTGCACGATATTAGATCCAATAAAAAGGTAAAAATGTCCCAAAATGTAAATGGCCAACATAATTTTAAAAAAGTGATTATTTCTTAAATGCAACATGATATTATTTATGCTGTATTAAACATTATAACTATTGACGGAAAGACAAAATAGTTTTAGAAACAATAAATAATCTCAACATTGGTTTACAATTCTTTTTTGTACAATGTGATGTATATAATAATCTCTGAAAGAAGTGTCCACATTTTATGAATATATTCTGCTTTTACCATTTTAGCAAAACTAAAAAAGTAGCGTGTACTAACTTGACGTATTCATGTCCCACTCTGGATACCAAATTGGATTTCCCTTTAGGTCCACCCGTCTCATCCTTGTCCACACTGATCCACTCTGAAATACAAATATAAAAATGTCCGTTAACATACTGCATCACTTGGTCAAATCACAGCTGCAAATCCTTGAAGCTTAAAAGAAGCTTCTTTTCATTTGTCTCCACTGCTTCATTTAGATCAGCATGCATTTACATCTACAGAGCATTACCATAGAGTCTCTCCCTGGTTCCCATTCTTTCGGAAGGGACTCTGACCCTCATGGACCCCCTGATATTTCCTGTTTCCTCGCCACGGTGGGACAGGTAAGTGTGGAACTGCTGTGATGTGCTGCCAATCATAGATTTCAGGGCCAACACACACTCTCCTAGCAGGGAAACACACACACGTTTGTTTGTCAGACTAAAAGTCCACTTGAATTAAACGGCCTCATCACAAACATAAACACTCTCTTCATACCGTAGGACTCGTATCCATCCAGTGATTTCACCGTCAGCAGCAGATGTTGGTCCTGCAGGTACTCGATCTCTGAGAGAAGCGGTTTGAGCGTCGTCAGCTGCTTGTTGGACCAGCCCACACGCAGAAAGTTGACGTTGTCGCTGCTCTGACTGTCGTTCTCATAACTCTTCTTAAACTCTACAGATGAGAGACAGGCAGAGAAATGCAGGGCAGGGGGGGATGGGAGAGAGGACAAAGGGAACAAGGTTGGAAGGAGAAGTGGGAAGGAGAGAAGGAAGATGTTTCTATTGCATTTCATTCAAAAGTACGTGGCGGACAAGAGGTAGGGATGCAGCACAGGTCAAAAATGGATTCAAGCTTAAAGGTATACTGACTGCCTGAGAAAGGGAGGGAGGGAGAGAGAGAGATACAAAAAGAAGAAAACAGATGGAATTTGTATTGCATCCACTAGGTGTTAACCCTATCTGTAGTGTAACTCCTTGGTGGATTTTGTCAGCGTGAGTTGCTGCAAAGGTGCAGGCGTGTTCTTCTCACCTTCCAGACAAGTGGAGTAGAATTCGATGAAAAACTTGGTTCTGCTTGCCGTCTTCACTATGGCCTCAATGCTTTCAAACTCAATGTAGGCCTGCTCTGAAGACTTTGGCAGACCTAGAGAGAAACAGGTGGCCAGGAGGGAGGAAGACAGGGAAAATCTAAGTAGGTGGCACAGAATAGTGTATTCAGAGGACAATAAACAGATTTAGTCAAGTTTATTTGTAAAAGGTGATATTTTGTTCATTGAAAGAAAGAAAAACCCCAGTGAGCCAGAAACACAACACAGACCATGAATGTGAAAAGATTAAATATTATGCACTTAATAACTGACAATCAGTTGCAATACATTAACTAAAAACAGAAGCTGTGATGCTACACAGTATGAATGAGAATGAGCAACAGGGTGCTGCATTATTTCCCCTTCTGTTCAGCTCAACTCATTTCCTCTTTCTGGTCTCTGTTCAGCTCATTGATCAGACTACAGACACACAAACTGTCCAGATTTGAGTTGGAAGACAAACAAATCAATAAGTTCCTAAAACGTGCACAGAGTCCACTTTATTTTGAAAGTCAGATGTTATGGCCAAATCGTGTCGTCTAGCCTTAAAGAGCGAAAACAGAAGTAAAAAAAAAAAAAAGATGAAAAGAAAGCAAAAAATAAACAGAGGAAGTTAAATAAGTATTTAACTTAATTCACTTTTACCTTTTTTGGAGACAAACTGTGAGGTCACCCCCACCTCGAAGGTAGCAAACACAGGGGAATGATCACTGGTCACGATATCATCTGTACAGCCTGACAAACAAAAGAACATATTTGTCTCATCGTCACATATAAGCCATACATATATAGAGGTTTACAATGTTTAGGTGAAAATGAACCACTGCACCCAGTTGCTAAAATTGCACCAAAAATAAATCAATTGAAAAAGATTTATGAATGAATCTTTTTAGTCTCACCATAGGAGTTACAGACAATGTGTGTTTCTGGGTATGACTTCCACAGGATCCTGTCACACCAGGATGGAACATTCGTCCTCATCTGGGACAGACAGAAAGAGTCGAAGACACAGCAGAGTCATCAGTTGTCAGAAATAGCTGGGGAGGCGTCTATCTGTGATGCTGTTTGAGTTAGTAAACATACCCCTGTGGCCTTCTGCTTCTGCCAGACATACGTGTCCCTGGAGCCACGTTCATAACGGTAGGTGGGTGGGAATGAGATCTCTTCCTCCCCTGCGAACAAGTAGACACACATTCTTTTGTGAGAACTCCTTGCAGGTGGGTGGAAAGGTGAAAAGTGTCATTTGAGATGTTAGTATAATATTCGATCATTCTAAAACAAACGGGGGATTGCTGAGTCATTCTATACCATTATACATAGGGAGAGGAAGTAAACAGTACTGTAAGCCAGAAGTCTGGTAGAAACACAGGCATACTAACCAAAGCGTAGAAAGACTTTGTTCTTCTCTCTCTCTAGGTTGAGCTGGTCCACCTTGAGCAGAGGCTCAAACTCCTTCCTGTTAATGTAGTTTAAGATCTCCTGCACGCAGACACAAACAAAGATGAGGTGTCAAGCACATCAGCTGCATTTCATCATTTTGCACATGTGGCTCTCTGTTGTGCTTCACCTGTATGTCCATATCAAGCCTGTAGTTGAGGTCTCCCAGCCAGAAAAGGTGTGTGAAGCGGAGTGAAATGTCGAAGGAGCTTAGCTGTTTGTCTCCTAGCGACAGCAAGCGGAGGATATCTAGGTAGTTCTGGTTCCTCCTGTAGGAGTCAAAGGTCACGTGCGTCACAGTAATAAGAGGTACATGAGTGTGAGTAATGTGTGTCATGTATGAGATGTTTTCTGACGCACTCTAAAAGTAGATCGACCACAAAGTAAAACTGCAATGTAAAGGGTATAAGGTAGAATAAATGAAATAGCATGAATAATATGTGTGTACCTGGCAATCTTCTCATTCCCTGATGTCAAGTGACAGTTCACAAAGCCGAAAGAAGTCCCGTTGAACATAAAGGACACGCCCACAGCTCCTTTGTTACCTAAAACAAACATTAAAAATACATATATTACAGTTATTAACTGTATGTGACAATCCTGTTGAGAAAAGGAATCACATTAAAATGTCAAGACACAATGCTACATGAATATCTAGTTTCATTCTCTGAAGTTTTGAAGTTTAATAAGATGTTTTCTTAGGTCACATTTTTTTGTGTGACTACACAAGTTGCAGTAATAAAATCCATAATAACTCCTTTAACTGCCCCTTTGTTAACAGAAATAAAGTCAGAGTTTTGCGGTTCCTCCATTGTTGATATCTCCCTTTATATTCGGACCAGAAAGTAAAGCATGTGAAGAAGAATAAAGAACTGAATACTGAGTGCTGCTGTTACCCAGCGTGTTGGCGATGCCCGTCTTGACGCTGGACATTCCCACGTGGCTGATCCGGTTCTCGTGTTCCGGTTTCACCAACACAGCAATTTTTATGTTCCACAGAGTTTGCACTGCAATCTACAATCAATGACAGGGAGTTGGGAACCAATACATTTGATAGGTGAGCTCAGATAACACATTTAAATAAAGTCTCTCCTCACCGGTTTATAATCCAGTTCCGTCTGTTCTTTTAACATGGCACGTAGTGACTCCACCCACTCCCGATCACACACAGAGTTTTCTTGGCTTCCAAACACGTAAAGGTCATGAGGGATGGTGACCGTAATCTCGTCTAGAGTCTTCCCGAGGCCCCGACACAACACCCATGAGGCCTGAGACTTAGGCGCAGGCACTGAGCCTAGAGACCATGACCACAATATTACATTCTTCTTTCTAAAAATACTAACGTCAAGCTCTGGAAAAACATACATTGTTATTGTTGAATGCACTACATGAAAGTGATAATTTAGTGCATGTTGCTATTAACGTGGATAATGTTAAAAAGATGTGTGTTTATGCCTAACCCATATTCCAGGTGCCTATAAAGATGGAAATCATGTCTGGCTCATCTTGGTTGGAATGTTTGTTTTTCATCAGCTGCAGCAGCTGACAAAATGCCTCCCGCTTCTGAAACACACACACACACACACACACACACACACACACACACACACACACACACACACACACACACACACACACACACACACACAACACACACACAGTGAGTGGAAGTTGCCACAAAAGGGAACCTTGTTCTTAAGTGGCAGCACTTAAATGCTGACTAACAGTCAATGTGAGTATATGCGCTTTAGTGGAATTTATAGATGAGATTTTTGTGTGATTATATACACAGATATATATATGTTATATGAATATTTTGTATCTTGTAATGATTGAGTAACTGTAAAAGATTGTGCTTTCTTACATCTACACTTGAGGCAGTGTGTGTGTGTGTGTGTGTGTGTGTGTGTGTGTGTGTGCGTGTGTGTGTGTGTGTGTGAGTGCGTGCGTGCAGACCTTAGCACTAGCAAAGATGAAGTCTTTCCTCTGGTTCTTTTCCTTCTCCTTCTCAAAAACAATGCCCAGTTTATTCTGCACCCGCTGAGACTTGATCAGCTGACGGACTGAGACCAACAAAAAGACAGACAGAGGAGAGAAGGTCAGAGAGAGGGGAGAGTAACGCCAGGACGAAAAGCAATATCAAGTAATAGATTCACGGGTTAAAGACAGTTAAAGTAAAGGAAGGAGAACAATGAAAAGTTGATACATTTTACATTATAACATCATATAATGTTCAACTGCATCTCTAACAGATACCATGAAGAAAATGATGTTATTACACTCTTGAATCCATAAATATATGGCATCTCTTGCCCAGGAATCCATAAACACTAAAACAGTTTTCATGGAGCAGCTAGAAGACGGACACTTTACTCAAAATACAGATCACATCCAATAATATCATATACAATGAATATACCCCTAGGACATACAACATTAACAATAAGGGAGAAGAGTAGAGGAGATGCTGTTTCACACTGAAATGATCACATACAGTATGTAATGAATGTGGCCATTGTTCAGTCTGTCTAAAAACCCAATTGATCACAAGATATGTCGCTATCTGTTGAACAGATTTCTGCTCATTTATTTCCTGGGGAAAGCACAGATTACTCATCTATGGACATTGTATATGGAGTGTTTGTGTAATTCTCACTTTTGTCATGTGTGAAGGTGGTCCAGTCCTCTTGGCTGTCCTTCACCTTCTTCATCACTACCAGTCGTCCCCCCTCCACGTCCACAGACAGAGTGTACTTCTGACTCTTTCCTATCTTTGTCAGCTCTGCCAGGTAAACATCCAGCTTTACCTAAAGTGGATCAGATTAGGAGAATAAAAAACACACGTTCATATAAACCGGAAGGGCTTGTGGTGCATTTCTAAAAGTATCCACAGAACTCCCTGCTGTCATGTAAAACCCTCATACCACCAGGGGTCTCCAAAATGAAAGCAGTGGACTCATCTGCAGTCTCTCCCTCTACTGTTATCACACACAAAACAAGCGTGTTGCTTCTATCACATTAACAGACTGTTACACCTAAGTCAGGTATACGGAGCCAGCTGGATTAGAAATCTAAAAACAAAAAGCGTGAACTTTCGATGACCACTGACAATGTCCTGATCCTCTTAATTGTCGTTTTAGATAACAGTTCACATATTTCGGTTCATCAAATACTTATTATACGTATCATATAAAGCCATGATAGGTTCTGTTTGAGAATCAGGTGCCACGCCTGAAATCTTTCTCCTGATCTTAACAACACTTCTGTTCCTGTGTAACAGGAAACTGCTGAAAGGAGGTCACCACAGAGGATGCAGACTTGGCTGACAGCTAATATTTTAAATCATTCACCTCTTCCTCCTTCTCTGTCTCACCCTTTACTTCATGTTTTCCTACTGATAATATTCCCTATTTACCCCTAATATGACTTTTCCTCTTTCTCTACAACGTTATGCTGTTGGCACCTTTTCAAAATAAAACAACTATAATCTTGTGACCAAAAAACAAAACATCTGTTGTACACATTTACTTGCAAACCCATTTTGCATTGGACGATGATACCAACAGAGACAAATGCTGTATACTATAACAAAACCACTGATGATGTCACAGGAAGTGCAATACACACATTCCTGTGTTCTCACATCAGCTTTGCTGACACACTTCCTGCAGTGTGTTGAGGAATATAATGTACCGGTATGACTTTGCACCCTGTTTTACTGTAAATCAAGTTCAGTCTGTCCTCTGTGAAATCAAACCACGAGTCCTCCATTATGACATTTAATAAATCAAATCTGGAGTCGTCTTAGAAAAAAGATCTCATTTAAGATTATGATTAAAACGTGCAGAAGTAAACTGACAAAAGACTGGAGTAGCGTTTGAATGTCCGATAGGGGCAGGTTGGCTTTGAAGCCATTGCTATTCCTTAGAAAGTATGTGTGTTTATTAGTTTGTAGGTGGTGTGTGCAGCCGAACCTCAAAGGCCTGCACAGGGATGGCTTTGCTGTGACGCATGGAGAGAGGAGGAAGGGAGCATGGCGATGACAAACTCATGTCCTGAAGAGCTTTCAGAGCCTGATGGGACAAAGACAGACAAAGGGACAGCAACAGCAATTAAAAGAGTAAACAGAAAGAAAAGAAAATGAAAAAGAGAAACGGGAAAACACAAATACACAACCAGAAGAGAAAAGACTCACAGACACAAACAGAAACACTGTGTGGTTTTCAGCTTAAGTGTTGGTGTCAACAATGAAACAGTTTCCCATGTTTTCTAAGAGGAGCAGAGAAGGTGGAGTCAGTGACATCACATGAGTCAAGACATGTAGACTGATTGCACCGAGGCCATTTCCTTCCCGAGTAGCGAAAGTCCCTCCACACAAACAAAGTCCAAGTAGAAATGTTGTGAAATATTAACATAACCGTGCTGGTCAAAATGTACTTGCAAATTAGGAATTAAAGCAAAAAGTCAATTAAAATAATCCTGCTAGGCTTGACAATAATTACATCCATGTTATGACCTACATGGCACCCCTCTCCATTTTGCTTTCCTAGGAATCACATATTATGCAAATACTTTTAGAAGGGTTGCAACAACAAATCGACTGCTGTGTTAAAGGGAACTCCAAAGGGAGCAGAAGTGATCATGTGGGGTGCACGCCTACACATGGCTGAATATGTGTGTGTACCTTCTTCTCTATGGAGGACAGCAGGTCTTTGAGAATTGCCAGCTTGGTCACAAGGTTCTCCAACTCCTGGTCTCCACCCTGATTCACCGACTGACAGAGGAAAGAATTACAACTAATAGAACTCATGTCAACCGAGCAGTTTGGAAAGACGAACTAGACGCGAGTAAGACAAGAAAAAGAAAGGATGAGATCTGTTATGTTTAACTGCCAAGCAAAGTAAATTGCACACTGAAAAGATGCACTTTATGAAGACTAAAAAGATGGAGTTTGTACAATACACAACAAACAGATCGTTCCCAGATTTGCAGTGTGGTACAAATTGTTCTTAAGGCTGCACAACCGGTCTACCCATGTGCGTGTAGATCTGAATGTATTCAAACATAGACTGACATGTAAGTGTGTGCTTTATGAACTGATGTTAGCACAATGACACGCAGCACAGTGGCATACCAATTATTTATAAGTGATGATGATTTAACGAAAAGCAATAAAAACAAGAATCATCATTAACGTTTCATGTCATAAAACCGAGCTAGACGACGACCAGTGGAAAAATATTACACATCCCCACATGCACATATCCTACAAAGACAAACACAAACTACTCTGTAGTGTCCCACCGGATCATGTATGTGTATGTGTGTGTGTGTGTGTGTATGTGACTACCTCATGCGACTACTTTATATGTGTGTGCATTAGGTCCCACTATGTGGTAAAGCCACTAAGAATGACTGTCCAACTGTCCAAACTATAGTTACATTAAACAATTGGGGAATTGCCCATGGATTGGTAGTGAGGGGGGGTCTACATACATACTAACATAAGTATTATATTGTATTGAAGGAATGCAGAATAGGGCTTAAATACTGCCAGAGTCCAGTTGTTGGAGGAAGCAGGAGGACAGAGACAGAAATAGCGGACAAAGAGTCACAGATGCGCGTGTACCTGTTGGATCATCTTGGAGACCATGAAAGCACTCTGCTGATCAAAAACTTTAGACAAGATCTCCAGACCTGACAGAACCTTATCCACCTCCCTATTTGGGGAAACATAAAATTTTTTTACTTCCTATAGATATATCTAGAGGAAATCAGATAGTTACTAGATTTATGTGTGCAAGCTGGGGCTGCACAATACATTACAGATGATTAATAACAACACATGATTGAGTTACATTTGTTACATGTATTTAATCCCATTTTTCTGTGGCTTATCACAATGTTTGAATGTGCCACTGTGACCAAAACAAGAGATGAGTCGACACAGGCAGCTCTGCGGGATGTACATTTTTAGGATTTAGTGACGAGCACAGACAGTATATAAAAGAATGATTTTTTGTAGAGCATGCATAGACAAGAGTGTGTGTGTCTGTGGAATATGTGACGTCTACAGATGTCCTTCCTACCCATTTAGTCGTTTGCAGGAGGCCACTAGTGTCTTGTTGAGGTGAGGCAGGGAGCCGGCTCCCTGTTTGACTGCCTCGAGGTCCAGAGCATAGCTGCCCTTCAGGTACTCATGGGAGATGGTGCTGAGGCCATTCGCTGCTGGAGCACTAAAACAAATTCAAATAAAGAGTATTTATAATCCACCCTCACCACATGCACATATGTAGTGTTAGTTATGCCACCATGCACTTTAAACTTTTCAGCTGATACTTAAAACAGAGTATCAAAATTGCAGTTAAATTCCATCCCTTGTATCAGAAAACAGAACTGTCATGGACTTCATAGTAGCCATATCTGTGTGTGTGTGTGTGTGTGTGTGTGTGTGTGTGTGTGTGTGTGTGTGTGTGTGTGTGTGTGAGTGCTGCATCTGTGCAGTCAGGACTTTTTGAATCACACACTTTCTCTTATATGCCACCCATCGACGCACAAACCTCTGCAGTTAAAACTTGATTATTATTATGATTACAATCCTTTAATATGGTCCATACTGTAGCCTCCGAGTCAACTAATTACACTTTCTTGCACTTTATTTTTCACATGCTAAGTCTGCAAACCAGCAGACTGTTATAAGTGAAATGAAAAAGGCGATGTCTTGTTCCTTCACGGTCTCTGATCTATGATGTCTTTTGCACTCATTTAGGAGAATTTAATGAATCGTACGTGGAAATATTTGTACATATCTATTCATGACAACGTGGCAAATGAGAACCACTTGGACTGAAAGGAGGATGCGGCTTCGTTGATTTCACCTACGATTGAAACTGTGACAAAGTTCATTAAAACCCGCGACTTTCTGGTACTTTTTTCTCTTTTGGAAAATTCTACCCACGGTTTGTTAGCTACGTTTTAACTGCAACTGAAGTATCCGAATGATTCAGCCACCTAACTCACTTCACTATAGTCTGAGTGAGGGCGCTATTCTTTGTTCATTAATATACACAGATCTGAGCAGCACACACAAACACTTCATCAAAGCTGTGCATCATGTTACCAATGTGGTTTTAAACAGGATGTGGTTTTCCTTCTTTATGCAAACAGACGAGGGCACACGGCAAGAGCGGAAGTTATTAATATGAGTGTGTATGTGTGTCTGCTTAATAACATGTGAGTGTGAGAGTGTGTTTGTTGTGTTTTATGTGGAACAATGTTTACTACATGTTGCATGCTTATGTCATGTGACAGAAACAGTGAAAGTGAATGTGGATCAGTGTGTGTGTGTGTGTGTGTGTATACATGTGTCTGTTTGTTCATGTAATCTGATACCTCTGTTTACTATTTTTGTGAACAGAGCTGACATAATTATATTTACAGTGAAACAACATCCTGCCTCTGCCTCGGCTTCTGTGCGTGTGTGTGTGTTGCTGTTGTGTGCGTGCACCACATGGTAAACATATTGTTAAGAAGCTCTGCGAGTGCTTTGGGATTTGATTCTCAGCTCTTACATATTAATATTGTCAACTGGAAACGATAAAGAGAGTTCTCAAATAGACATTGTACCTGTCTGTTGGTGTCTCTGGTCCAGGGGGAGTGTAGGTGGAGGCAGAGCGAGGGGGGAGTGGTGGCTTCTCATCCTCCCCATCTACCAATCACAGAAAATGACAGTTTACATGTGCCAAAAGGATGTGCAAGTTATATGCAAGTGTGCTTGTATGGACTCTGGCGATACCTGAATAGTCCCTGTCATCGCTGAAAGCTGTTTCCTCTCTGTCCACATGGTAAAGCAGGGTGGTGACGAGACCCTGGCTGGGCTGCAAGTACAACGACACCAACTCTGGTAACGTCTTAAACCGCTTCGGCTGCACACCCTGAGATGTCTGAGAGGAAAGAAGGAGGAGGACATGGTATGAACAGAACAATAGCATCCAAACTCCTTGGCCATAAGTAGTCATGTTATTGAAATCTCTGGTGGCCCCTATTGTTCCACATTTAATGTTGTGTAAGCAAATATGACCCCATGGTCTAAATATAATTCAAACCAGGAAGAATGTTTTTTGGTAAGCATTGCTCCAAAATATACTCAGTTTCAGGATGAAAAATTAGACTTTTAGACTCTCTTTAACGTCACATCTTAGACCCCAAAATCATACAGCGGGGCCACAGATGTGATGTGGCCACACGGATAGTCTGAAAAGTGTGTGTGAGAGAGAGAGAGAGAGAGAGAGAGAGAGAGAGAGAGAGAAAGGCAGGGCATGCATGTGGCTGGTGGGGACTTCACAGCTGTTGGGCACAACGCACAAAGAGGCTGCTGTTGGTGTTGGTGTGTGTGTGTAAGTGAGAGAGAGAGAGAGTGAGAGAGCCAACAAAACCATCTCTGCCTGCCAGCTGCTACTGAAGCAAATACAGTTTTTGCTGCACACATGCACACACACTTGACCTCAGTGGAGTGAGTAAGCGTGTGTGTATGTACGTATGTGTGTGTATGTCTTTTCTGTACCTGCACAGCGAGAAATCCATCCTCGTCTGGGAGGATTCTGTATGTGTGGACATGCTTCTGAAACCTACAGAGAAAGAAACACCAAAGGAGGAAGAAATGAGGGTCAAAAAGGTAGAAGTGAGAGAAAAGAGACACATTTTAGTCTACGGTTTAAATAAAAAAATATAAACTCTAAAGCTCTGTCATGCGTACATACTCTCTTGTATTTTACCTCAGTGAATAGGGGTATGTGTATTCATGTATGAGGGTGAAGGGGGTTTAAACGATGTAGAGAGCTTCAACCTGTTGCTGTCTGTCACAGTTGTGAGCGGGCTTTATCTTTACAGTAGCATGATGCAGTAAAGCAGATCAGAGTTGAACCACAATTTTAAACAATGTATAGTTATAATGATGGTACAAAATAAAGAAACAAAAAAGAACTTTGTGAGATAGGAAGGATACAGAGTAGTTCTTTTTTTAAATCACTCTTTCAGTCCACAATTGTGTATCAAACTTCTGAATGATATGTTTTATTGAACCACAAGGCTTTTTTTTCTTTTACCAATTGCAGTTCAATGCTCTGACATTGTTATTGCACAGCCGTGGCTACAAGGCTAGAGTTTAATGATTTTCATGTACGCACTCTGCTCAGTGAACCGGACACAAAATGTTCAATTTGCCAGCCAGATGTTGTGGTTTATGTCTGTTGGCGTGTATACTGGATGCATGTGTAATGGTTGTGTGTCTGTTTGGATGTGTGGGTGTAAGCACGGCAGCCTATGCAAAACACTCAAATAATGTTTTTACTGCTGCAGTGCTTTACTGTGCTTATTTACAGTGTGTGTGGTTGTGTGTATATACACTGAACAAACTGAGGGAGGGATACATTCATGACCCCTCAGCTGTTTGTCCAGTTCTTTCCAGGTCAGTGTCCGACAACTAAACACTAAAATATGGATTGAATATAAACGTACTACTGAAGTACAATAAGAAGCTAGGCCAGTTTATGTTAGACTTAAGCAAAAGTGTCACATTTAATAGAACTTTTTAAATTGCTAATATTTCTTATACCCTTCTCTTACCGACAGTGACATGGAAGAAACCTGCATTTGTTTCTGTTTGATGGGTCAACACATATCATCAAAGCTGGTTTCTCAACCTTGAGCCTGACCAGGGATCAACATGAGTCTGATGATTAGCTGACCATATCACCAGCAGTATAGTAGTAAATTAATTCAACTTTTTGGGGGATTGGACAGGGAGTTTGACATGGCACAAAATTATGTAATTCAAAACTGTTTCCAGTGCATCTGGAAATGAATTTTGAAGTGTTTAAAAATGGCTCTCATTGTGTTTTAACCTTTGGACTAGTTCCTCACTGAGGGTAATTGTGTTTTTACAGGCCACGTATCATCAATTCCTGATATGGATGCTCGGATTTGTGTGTTTCTTTTATTTGGTATTCTTGCCTTTATCTGCCAGCACGCAGAGGAGGAGGAGGGGGGCGGGGGGCTGGCACAGATTTGAACCCACTACGTTGGAGTTAAATGATTTAGCACTGAGCCAGCTAAACTATCAGGACTCTGACATCACATTTATCAGATAGTTACCAATAATAGTTCCATAGATCATGCCTCCAGCAGTTGCTCACACCAACGGTATACACTTGATAAATATTTGCTTCTGCCTTTCAAGGCCCAGCAGTAAAGAGTCAGTGAGATGTCTGCCTGGCTTCTGAACCCATATCTCACATTTAATCCTGTCGTGATACAAACACAATGCATTGTGGATCCAGTGGCACAGAATCTATGCACAGGAGTCACTGCAGTGTACAGTAGAGTGTTTGTGTGAGTTGGTTTTCCTGTTGGCAGCTGATGAGATTTTCTGCAGGTCTGTGAAGTAAATACTATTGTTTCAGTAGCAGCAACGCTATAACAGGGGGAGGGAGGTGGAGAAAGAGAGAGAGGTTCATTATGGGATGGACACAGACCCAAAGCATACAATGTGTGTGTGTGTGTTGTCAACAATAGACGGTGTTGAGGATAATGACTGCTCCACTGACTCCCCACTCTGCCCTGTTGGCTTACAGTTCCACCTCCTCCTCCTCTTCTTCTTTCTTTTCCAATTCCAACCTTGAGTGCAGAAGGTCAGTTTAGTCTACCCACTGTGAACTGTATGCGAATCAACACACTCCATTGACCGGTTAAAATTATTTGCAAAGATTAGCTATATAATTCTTACGCTACTCATCATTCAAAATGTAACCTGTGTCTCAATGCTCTAGCCAGTCATCTCATACTTGTGCAGGACAACATACAGCACAAACTGTTCAACATATAAAAAAGGACAAATGAATGAAACGTAACTCTTTCTCAATTCTCTATTGATTACCCTTATCGATATTAAATTAATCACAAATTAGACATTATAGGTCTTTACCTAACCAGCAGGGTTGCGTTCAAGAAGGATATTTAGCTTTAAATTATGTTGGTTAAGATGAGGATGCGCTAAAGTGGCTTCACATTTAGATTACAATAGGTTTTTAAACTATCGCAAAGTGATCACATAAAAAAACAAAAAACACATAAACTGGTAGTGTACATACACAGACTTACAAGGAAACTGCCGATATAATGAAAAAGTTTACATTAAAAAAGTCCCAACCCACTAACTAATATACTCCCTAACAAGACTTCCCGGTGGGGAATGTTCTCTCGGGAACATTTAGGTGTCAAACACACATGCATGAACCCCAACATGTTTAGATGTGCTGCACTGATACCCAACATCTAGCTGACAAGAAATACAGAAAACTGTTGTCATTGTCACACTGGTGCATGTGATTAAATTCAAAATGTGGCCTCACCAACAGTAATCGCCAGCATTTCAATCATTAGAGAAATCCCTTAGATTAAAAGGCTGTTTTGTCAAATATTTCACTATTTAAATCACACTGTGGCAGTGAATGATAAAGCTCTCGCATACTAAACTTGATTTCAGATACTTCATCTGCTCTGTACAACATACATAAACTTCCTTTGCACACAACTACTAAACACACAGTAAGCTGGTCAAAGTGGTCATTTCCTGCAAAAGTCTGCATTCAGACAAACAAAATCAAAATTCTGTAGACTGAAATGACCCTAAGAGGAAGTGAAAGGCAAAGGCCGAAAGACAAACTGGCCCAGGAGTCAGTACCAGTGACGGTACAGCTTCTGTAAAGTCACTGGCACAGACAGTCTTCCCACTAGTCTATTCTCAGACAGCAGCAGAATGGAAACACTTCCAAAACACACTGGTCTTTCTGAGTCCCTTAAAAGAGAAGTACACATCTCTGTGTGTGTGTGTGTGTGTGTGTCGAGTATTTTAATACTGAGCCTCTAGAATGACAAACTAGGGGTCATGACTAAAAACGGTGTGCCATTCAACCCCCCGGAAAATGTTCACACGTCTGGGAATTCAGATTGTACTTCCGGGAGATGCTTTTTTTACTCCGTTTTACGCAATAATATCAGCAAAGGTTCACAAGAATGAGTCGAATGCTTGACCATAACATTGTTGCTCTACAACTTCAGGGGTTGATACTGAGTCATCCCGATTCGCAAAGATATAATTTATGAAGATAGACAGCTTGTTTCTGTCATAATAAGCTAATAACACTGACATGACCTGTGACAATGAAGTAATACTTCTGCCATGTTATTTTACCGTTTGTTTGTATGTATGTATGTAGAGGCAAAACTTGTTGGTAAAAGGCAGTAACATTGTTTTCTCAAGCAAAGTTTGACAAAAGCCTGTCCATAACAAACTTTAGGTACCATAAAGGAAGCTTTTTCAGATGAAACAAAGTCCATGATGTGAAAGGTAAAAGGGGAGAGGAAGGGAGAGGTGGAAGCAGTAATAAATCCGGAAACGGATGATGCATAGATGTGAGGAATGTCGTTGGTCAAAGAATGACCTAGTGAATTACTATGGATCCAGCAAAGGATGAAACATTTATATTTGGCACCATCATGTATTTTAATAAGCCAGTTGCCAAAAATGGGATGCAGGCTTATTTATTCTGGGTTCTTATATGACAAAAGGAGTAATGTATTGACATCCTACTATATGGTATTTGCTTATGTAATAGTGTCATCAATTACAAAGTATAGTAGTTAAAACATACGGTGTGTACGGCTGTTGGTGTGCGTGTATACAAACACACAATGAGCACGGGGTGAACTATCCAATAGGGGATGTAGGTCGAGTCGATAGCTGAGTACCATGTCACATGGCATTGGGCTTTTATTTTCCTACATCTGCACAGTCAGTGGTCTTTGCATCTGTTTAACTTGGGTCAGACTCGGGGTGGGGGCATGCAAGTCATTTTGGCCATTTGTAAGTTAACATCCCTTTTCAACACTTCATTTGACTTGCCTGAGTCACTGTCAAGTGTACACAATGGCAGTGTTGTCTGTGTATAGAAGCTCGATCGGCTGCTGGTCAGGTGTGCAGAGTACGGGTGCAGTTTATTTTACTCAAGTCAGCAAGTGGTAGTTGTGCAAGTTGCTTGCTGAACATGGGGGTGGTTGATGGCAAAATCTCCCTTGTGTAAATGAGGGCGGGCGATTCATCACTTCATTTAGCAAAGACCAGGCCCTCTAACTCCATCTTAAAAAAAAGGGAAGGGAAGCCCTGACAATACAGGTACATTTAGTAATTTGATGGTATACTGTGTGTGTGTGTGTGTATATATATATATATATATATATATATATATATATATATATATATATATATATATATATATATATATATATGATAGTATGTGTTCCTACTCAGCAAAGCCAGCTGCTTCACTACTGAACCTTAAATTAAAACATCAGCCCAGACAGGGACAGCCCTAAAGTTGTGTGCCATGCTGGAGTTTCAGTGCTGGGCAGACAGCCAGTCGCTCCCTGCCACTAACTGACTTCAGGGAGAAAGTAAACAAATGTGTTTGGCTGAAACCTTGATTAACACGAGCTAACGGCGACTCCAACTCATGTTACAATAAAACGATGGTTTATGTGCAACTTTAAAAAAAAAATCTTGTGTAGCTCGGTAGACTAACAATAGACGAGGGACAGTGACTTAAACACACACGAAAAAGATTACCAGAAGGTAGCTAGCTTAAATACCAACTTAAAATACCTTTAAACTAACACGTTGGCATAGCTACCAACTTTTCCCGGCACATGAGGCCAAACGAGGCCCCACACTCAAGTTAAGAGTTCCTACAAGCGTCTCTTTTCTGCGACAGAGTTACTTACAGTACACACAAAGCGTAAGCCCCGTTGACACTCTCGCTGTCCCGCACCAGGAAGCTGCCGTCTCTCCCGGCCCGGGCCAGCAGCTCCTCGGCCGCCGCTCGACTCAGGTCCCGGTGATACCACATCGGCGGTGCGGGCCCCAACGGTGAAACCCCACCACCACTACCACCACCACCCCCGGCCATGGCCACAGCCCTTCAAACCGGGTTCAACTCAAGCTGCTTCCAGACTTCTCCGAGAGACCTCCCAGCCCTTTTCTCCTGACTAGAAAAGTAGTCCAGAGCCAGTTGAGAGCCAAAAGTAGCGTGAACGTTATTCCGTGAAAAAGGCTGGGAGGCGCGAGAGAGCCGGCGACGGGGCTAAAAGTTATACATTTGTCAAATTACACAGTTTGCGGCTGTTTCCTCAGTTCCTGAAAAGACTCGCCACCCTTGTCTTTCGCTTCCCAGTCCCACGGAAATCAGGGTATGTAAATCCACACTGGAGACGGGGGAGCAACAGCGGGGACAACCCGCGTCAGAGCCACGACATTACAGACATACAGCACTTCCGGTAGGACTTTCGCAACAAAGCAGGATGTTGACGAATTTACATTGAGACACTTTATTTCGTGAGCAAAGTCATTCACACTTTGTTTCCGGTTAGGTTTAAATCTCTGGAAAGGATGGATGAGGAATAAAGGGACACTGGGATGAATAAAGAGAGGAGGAAAAGAGAGCTGGAGAGAAAGCATATGTAAAGATGTAAAGGAATGACCTGGTGAGGAAGAGCAGTGTCGAAGTGTTTACATTTACTCTTCTATTGTACAGTTATGAGATACTTGTATGCAGCTTTACACTTCTACTCAACTATATTCAAAACAAATATTGTAAGTATTACTGCACTTCATTTATCTGACAGCTTTGGTTACTTGTCGTTTTGCAGATTCAAATTTTACATACAAAGATATGATAAACAAATTATATATAATGCAATGTTTTTGATCAACTGTTTTTTTCAAAATTGTATCATTAGTTTTACTTGTTTAAAGGATGCAAGTGCTTCTTCCTCCTCTGAACAGGTGAAATAAAGTTCAGTTTGACGTTCCTCTTTAAATATCAGTGTGACCTGCAGTCACAAGGAGGCCTGTCGGCTGTAATTTTTCAAGCTACAATCCAGTTATACAAACCATTTATTTTCCAGACCACACACCCCCTACAGGTATTACTGTCTACTTTGGGGCCAGACTGGGGAAAAAAATGGAACAAAGCCAACACAATATTTGGAGATTTGAGTCATTACGTATTTTCCTATATAGTTGCCTGCAAAAAGTCTGACTCCTAAAATGTGGTAAGGATACACACACACACGCACACACACACAGACACACATACACAGACACACACATACACACAAAGCAAGAGAGAGTTGAGTTAGGAGAGAGAGTGGAGAGTTGGGAAGGGTATGCGTGTGTTTGTGTGTGTGTGTGTGTGTGTGCGTGCGTGCGCGTGTGTGTTGTCAATGACCTCAGAAAAGCTGAGTATTAATAGCCACATGGACGACAGCCATCCCAATTCTATTTCTGACGATGGCATCACACTGTGTGTGTGAGTTGACTGTGAAAGACTGTAAAAGTATGTGGCTTAACAATATGTCTGCATTCAGGGATTGTAAAATTGTGTCGCAAAAATGTGACATTGTAATAAAACTACTTTTACTACTACTACAATTACTCTTGAAATTAAATAATTTTGCACAATTAGTTTCTTTTTCATCTTACCCTAATTGTCTAGTAACTCTGAAACAAGCCATGCTGAGATCACGGTGAGGCTGTACTTTCCATTACAAACCACAAAACACAACTTTTGTAAAGTTGTGCCTGGAGGTCAGGCCACATAGAAATGACATTGTTCCTAGTACTGACTCATTGTTCA
The DNA here is from genome assembly GCF_009769545.1 of Cyclopterus lumpus. Taxonomy (NCBI): domain Eukaryota; kingdom Metazoa; phylum Chordata; class Actinopteri; order Perciformes; family Cyclopteridae; genus Cyclopterus; species Cyclopterus lumpus. The sequence goes on from NC_046978.1 coordinate 1,061,354, forward strand.
TATCAACATCAAACGTATTAATATCCGATAATTCACATTTTTATTTCATATCTGACATATTCCATTATGATGTATGCGCTAAATATTATGTAAATATCTGAAATAGCAAATTGGCATAGATGCCTCACATCAGCTATAACATCTATCATCCAGCAAGCTATAAACCTATATGTAATATTACATACATTCACAATATGATTGCTATGCCACAACCAAATCAACAATCACTCTTGTTATGAGTAATGTTTGTCAGCATCTTTACATGTCTGAAGACCTTCCTTCAGAGTATGAAAAGACGTTTAAGATGATGTTAACCTCACTGTGTGAACTGATGGGATTATGTTAAATTGATGCTGTTTGTTCAAACATCTTCTGTATTCAAACCCAGATTCAATGCTGTTTCAGTATGTTATGGTCACGGAAAAGGTTGGAGCATTGTTGTGCTCATGTTTGAGTTGGATCTATTACGGCTCCAGAATGAACAAACGACTGCAATGAGATAGTCTCATGCAAATCCACACCTCTCTTTGTTTAGCAGCCTTGTGCATACAGGCCATGCGGAGAAACAAGACAGGAAACAGCTGACCTTGCTACACTAAATCATCAGGAAGGATGTTATTATCAGCCTCAGAAATGGAGCAGAACCTTGACATCATCTGTTATGTCTTTTATATGTACTTGATTAATTATCTCATGCCTTGTTTATAAAAGTGCAGAGTGCACAAATGTTGCTAAATAGGTATCACAGACTCATCTGTGACCAGCCGAGGTCCTCTCATGTCTCGTAGCCAATCACAAGACTTATTCAAAGACCTGATAGAGCACATTCAGACGTGGCACTGACACACGCATATGTAAACTCATGCTCCTCACAGTCACACACACACACACACACACACACACACACACACACACACACACACACACACACACACACACACTCATGGGACTGGAACTCCCTAATTACCAAGCAGAGAGCCCACTAACCACTAGCTGGCCCAGAGTGGTCATGTGACATTGTGATCACAGTGCAGAGAAACATTTTCCCTCAATGCAGAGTTTTATTGTTTCCCCACTGGTGGTTATGAAGGGGTTATTAAATGGATCTATAGTTTGCACTCACATAAATGTCATCCCAGAGCTGTGCAATAATACAGTAGGCTTCATGCCTTGTCCAGAAGTTCATTTTTAATCTTATTTTCTTCATCTACACAGATTTCCAAATCTACTATTCTTTCAAGACACAACACTTTGTTGCATCGATTTCGGCTTGTGTTAGTGGTGACAAAATAATCTCTTTTTTTTGGTGTATACTGTATTTTTATCAATGTTTTGCGTTTCTTATCCTGATGGAGAAAGCAATACACTCCTTTCCTGTTTCCAAAAAGAAGAGTTTTACAACATTGTTAAGTGTTTCAGGTTGACTCTGATGCTATTCATTTACACTACAACGACATTTTTCAATGTTCATGAAATGGATGTAATATAAATGATATAGGGATATAAAGATTAATTAATGAATAAGAGAAGAATAAACTTAGAAGGAACTGCAAAGAATTAAATAAACCAGAAAATGTGGTGATGTATCAGGTAAACTGATGATGACTACTATTCTGAGGCAGATCTGGAGCCAGTTTCAGATTTAAGTATAACATTTGGAGAATTATACAGCAACACGTCTTCTACTTTGTTAATGATATTGTTGAACTTGCAACTTACTAGTCAAAAGGAGACAAGAAAGCAACAGAGGCAGGAGAGCATGTAAAAACATTTCTATTGGTTCCTCTGCGCTGATACAAGATCATTTTAGTACATCATTACAGAGAAAGATGCAAAAGCCGGGAGAAGTAGTGCTGTCAAGGCAAAGCTTTGGTATTGCTGTGCGCTGTTAAAGTAGTACGCAGCTACCTTCCTGTTGGGGTTTGGCCCATCGAACCAGAGCTGCATGCAGCGGCCCGAGGTTTTGGAGTGGGTGGTATAAAGGTAGGAATTGGACCAGATTTGCTCACACATGGACTTGGGCGTGGGGTAAACTTGGGTCCACTTCCTGCACTTGCTGCCCGCAGGGCATTTATTAATACCTGTAGCAGAGAGAGAGAGAGAGAGAGAGAGAGAGAGATAGAGAGAGAGAGATGTATAAAACAAATGTGTGAATTTGTTTTTTGTGGTTACATACCAAAATGTGAGCAAATCTTTACCTGGTCTACCACTGGTCTGTGGGTAAGGTGTGTTTGTGTGTGTGTGTGTCCATACCTGAGCTCCAGTCCCATCCCTTGTGCCAGTTAGTCTTGCAGGTGTACTCATGCTTGCAGTCTTCCCACCAACTGTGGCAGTCCTCCTGACACAAAGGCACATCCAAGATGCGCTCCTTACGCCAGCTCTGTTCCACCTACACAAATATAATTTGATTGAATTGAGTGTGAATGAGCCTTCATTTTTAGAACACAAGTGATATTTTTGGAATAAAACTCTTGAAAACGCCATGATGTGTTGGGTGAGTTATAAAAGGTGTCCACAAATTAGGGGCATATTACAAAGACTAATTAGCTGGCTCTCTTTTTATTACAAAGATAACTTAATATTGGTATATGTAAGTGGATGAATGGTCCTGACAAGCCCATCTTATGCTGCCATCTAGTGTTGCAAGTACACACATACAAGAGAGACTGAGAGCACAATACACACTGGTTGTATCCAGGGTCCCAAGTGAGGTGAGCACTCATAGAAGCAAGTGTCCTGGATGAAATGTCTCTTGCACTGGGGGCTTAAGGTGCCACAGTGATTCCAGTTGAAGTTGTACAGGTAGGAGTTGTCGTTGTGGGCTTCTGTGCTGGTGTTGGCAGTGCAACATGCATTTTCACGCCAGGGAGCACACTGGAAAGATGAGGAGGAAAAAGGGGTCACTTTATGCTGCTGAACCAAAAACATTGTTATGATGAGAAGAAAACATTTGAATCTCCCAGCATCCGCCCATTCGATTTGTTTCGTCTTTGATGTCTGTGGACATCTGTGTTTATCACCTGATAGTAAAGTTGTCCCTCAGGGCCGGGGTCTACTTTGTGGTGTTTGGCGTCCATACACATGTTGAGTTTGTCCAGAGATAGAGCGCCACTGGAGAGGGCTAGTAGCGAGGTCAGGACAAGCCACATGGCTCTACATCAACGGGTAAGACATACAGAACCAGTCAAAAGTTGAAATCCGTCTGATGTGCACTGTAACCTCTGATCTAAGTGAAACATGCACAGTACTCTGGCCACTTCAGTCACTTTTATACCATCTGGTGGCCATGTGTTATTCCTTTTTCATTTTCAAATACCAGAGCCATATGAAACAGTTTCAAACAAAACCTTCAGTATTTAAGTGTGAACTCAATCTTTGATTAGTGTTGGAGGTTATGAGGTTAATTCATCATTGCTTAAATAATTAACTCCCACAATATGTGATGGACATTGGCCCACCGAGTCTACTGGAACATGTATTATTCAGGTTCTGACATAGTGCATACTGATGCATTACTTAACCTCTTATCGTAAAACAACTTTTTAAAAAAACATTTGAAAAATCACCCTCTTACTATGTGACAAATTATCGAAAATTGGAAAAATGTGTTAATCATGGCAAAGATACTGTTCCAAATAAACTATATGTTTATACTATATAGTTCTCCTAGATGTAAACTTAAAATCAAAAGGGCAGGCAACTACAAAGACATTGCAGTTTCGGGCTTATTTTAAAAGTATTTGAAACTTACCCTAAAGCCAAAATACATGTATTGGTACTAATAACTAACTTATTTGGAGACCAGTGAGAATAATTATACAAGCAATAATGAACAAATTCATGTTACCTTGTTGTTTTGTGATGATTCCTTCCTGCAGGGATGATCCTTCAAATTAGCGTCTCCAGTCCAGTCACCTCCAACACACTGCTCAAGACCAAACAAGATTTAGAAACACACACTGTGCCAGGGCGTTTGTGTGTGTGTATGTCTCCAAGTCCAAAGTCTGTGCCAGTGTGTCAGTGCCTCATGTGTGTGAGAGTGTTTGAGATAGAGAGAAGGAATGAGAAAGAGGTAGTGTGTATGTGATCATCTGATTTTTATTACATCTTACTGTGAGGAAGGTTTTTCTTATCTCAAGGTCGACCCTGATCCTTCTAACATACACACATGCTATTAACATTTGGTGTAAAATGGCATTGTGACCTCTGAGAAGGCAATAATAAGAGGAAAAAGTAGGCAGTTAAGATAAGTTTTTTGCTTCATCTGTATTGGTGGTCTCCTGATTCAACTAAAACTTCACAAATTACAAGCACTATAAAGTGGCTGGTTAATTTGCTGTGTTTGTGTGTGTTAATCCCAGAAGTTACAGAAATTCCAAGTCCTCAGATTCAACTTTTTAAAAAGAGATTGTGTCAGCAGCTTCTGTTTTTTAATAGAAGACCAGTCAATGTACTGTTTGATTATATTTATGAGGTATACAAATTAGGGTTTTAATGTTTGAAGTTCTGTATTTCAATTAATCCATATACTTTGAGACCTGCTTTGAGCTTTTGTCTTTTATATTTATTGACAATACAATTAATTAAATAGATATTCAGGTTACCCTAATGAGGATAAGCGGTATTGAAAATGGATGGATGGATGGATGGATATTCAGGTTCTTAAATGAAAGAAAATGTCTTCATGATAAAATTCAGAATTTTGAATAATATGGTAATTTACTAGCTGTTTATTTGAATATCAGTACTCATGGGGCAAAGATCAGGGAATAGTTGTAATACTATAAACACACAGATCATTAACATCAATATCAACATACTATACAAAGTACATTTTTTGTTTCCCGGCTCTACTGGTGCCATCCAGGCGGAACCATTGTGCAGGGACACTGGAATAGAGGACACCGGAAGTTTTGTTAGGTGAACACCAGGGGTTTCCGGTTAAATATGTTTTGAAAGATTTTGAAAGCTGGAGCGAGAGATTGGCAGGTACTTAGGCTACACTATCTGTAATTTAGCCATGATTTACGAGTATAATGGCATATTATATTAATGTGTATTTTACGTAGACGAATAGCAGGGATGACTTTACATTTTAGAGTTTGAATGTCGTATAACAGGAAGACTTTAGATCGTACGTCAACGAGGTGTTACGTTAATTTCCCGTGTCCCGCCACCGCCCCCGTGTCGGTTTATATTGTGTTGGTGTCCGACACATACGTTATGTCTCCATTTCTTTCAGACTCAGGTTTGAACGCGTTGTTATTTGTGTAAAGGCTTGCTGGATTGACACCGTGTTTGTTGTTGTCCCCCGCGTGACAGACATGTCCACGCTGTTCCCCTCGCTCTTCCCCCGGATAACGGAGTCCCTGTGGTTCAACCTCGACCGACCCTGCGTGGACGAGACCGAGCTGCACCAGCAAGAGCAGCAGCACCAAACCTGGGTGAACACCTCTGGTTCAACTCTCTCTCTCTCTTTCCCTCACTCTCCTCATACTCGTGTTGTAATACGTGCTCTCTGTCTCTACCTCAGCTGCAGAGCATTGCAGAGAAAGACAACAACCTTATGCCCATCGGGAAACCTATTTTTGAGGTAATGTGCTGGTGTTGCCTTTGAGATATAATCAACAAGTGAAAATGCTGCTTTAGAGTTTCACCATCCGAAGTATGTACTGTACCCGGTAAGATGGTTCCCTCCATTTGTAACATCTGCAGTGCCGTAACGGAAACACATGAGGCCCCCCTGCAGAATAACCCTGAGAGGGCCCCCCCCCCACCCCATATGTAAGGGATAATGTATTGTCCGGCGGTCATTATCCAAAGATAAACGAACAGGACCCAAGCGTTTCTTTTGAGGGAAATTTATTCAATCAGAAAAAACTGCTCAAACAGAGAACAAATGTATTCCAACAGAAAAAAAACATATGCTAGGGCCTATCAAACAGCTCAAACAGAACATATGTTACAACAACATAACAAATATGCCTACATATAGTCGATACACCGGTAGGCTACTTTCTACAGGTTTGCATTTGAATACACATGTGCGCGTCTTTTAGCAAATCTGTGTGCAAAGTCTTTAACCACGCTCTTTACATCTAAACTGACGTTTATTCTCTATGCTAAGGATGGCCACACCTGACAGCCTCTCTTGTGACATGGAGCTTCTGAGATATGTTTTGATCAGTTTTAGCTTGGAAAATGACCTTTCTTACTTAACGGTTACTTTTATTATTTTGTACAGAGCCGTTGTCTTCTCAAAAGGGTTGCAGTGTTGGACAACGTGAAATGAAGTTAAACAACGATGTGGTTGTGGAGATAATTAAGGAAACGTGTCCGATAATGGGCGCAGGGGGTGTAGTGAGAGCATAGGTTTAATAAGGTTAATGTATTTTCAAGCACAACACATAGACAGAGCAGTACAGCTGTCAAAGTATAACGTTAGCTACGTGGTAATGTTAGCTATAGCAAACAGTACAATACCTGTCTCTTCTGGCAGATGAGTGCATCCTTCACCAGCTGGTCGAAAAAGACTTGTAATTTTGGAAAGTTTGGCATTTAATTCAGAAATGTTCTGTTTTGAATGCCGCTTTTGGGCACCACTTTTAAATGTGCGTTTCATTTTCTCGTAGTTCTCCCAGAATACACCGCGGCCCAACAATAACACCAGTCCGCGTAGCAGGAGGCCCTAGTGGTTGCCTGTTATGATTGCCTTTACAACTATTATTTAAAAATTATAAAGCCAGTTTAAAATACTTTTTTTTATTGTGTAGCTTTATATGAGAGAGACAACTTTGAGGGATATCTTAATGTTATTACGTAATGTAATATTATTTATTTATTACATTATTCGGCAACAGTGAAATGTGCCAAAGGTGGCTCACATTTGGCCGCATCGAGCCGGAACACAGCCGAGTCAGCCGACACTTAGCCGCAATACGGCCGAGTGCACTGGCTAGTGTTGGATTAAAAAAAAAAATTGCCATGCGAGGCCCCCTGTCACTGCGAGGCCCCCCCCCCCCCTGCAGTGCGGGGGCTGCGGGGGTGATCTCTACGGGCCTGAACATCTGGCTTTACTGTGGCACAGGCGGGATACGACGAAGAGGAAGAGGAGGATGACGAGGATGAGGAGGACAGCGAGGAAGACTCTGAAGACGAAGAAGACATGCAGGACATGGATGAGATGAATGACTACAACGAGTCACCTGATGACGGCGAGATCAATGAGGTGCTTTAATTTCGGATTTGTAGATTTGTGTTTTGTAGATATCTAACAGAAATTACTCTTTATTACAATAAGTGTTGTTGCCTTTATTCTCCCGAGCAGAGCAATCATGGTCTTTAATCTGTCTCTTTTTCCTTCTGTCAGGTTGACATGGAGGGACCAGATCAAGACCAAGACCAATGGATGATTTAAGACAAATGACAATTATATTCTCCATCAAGCTGTCTGGCACTGGATTTCTACTCCCCACTTAAAACATGACTGCTGCCCCTCTTGCCTGTTACACAGATATATTTGTTTTATTTGTATAACAGGAAAAGAACATAGTAGAATCAAAGCTTGTATCAATGAGTCCTTCAGAGGGAGGGAATCCAGCACAAAGTGTCTTGTTTCAAACTGCAGTTGGCCTGTGAAGGCTTTGGGCGTCGTTGGACATCACTGTGAGTGCTTCTACCTGACACACACACACACACACGCACACGCACACGCACACACACACACACACACACACACACACACACAGACACACAAGGTCTTGCTGTTTTGTAACCAGTCGGACACACACCTGCACAGAGGTATCAGTAGGCATCAGCCCAGTGAGTTCTGATTTAACCTTTGACCGTGTCATATCTTCAGTCAGGTGCCACTTCTCTCGGAGAGCCTTCAAGCAGCTGACTGAGTAAAAACAACAGTTCAGTCAGCTAAATAATGTGTTACCTATAAAGGAGACTGACCGATACTTCACCATACAGTATCATTCTGTTTCATAGTGTTGTCTATGGTGCTAATCTTCTGTTACCTTCATAAACGCTCATAAAATAGTATTATATTAAGACAATTCATCAGTCTTTATTGAAATACATTGTTATGTTTTTTTTAACCATGTCAAAGGATCAAGCAACCGTTACTTTTTAAAGAATGTCAATTGAAATATGAAGACACTCATAATGTCCATCCAAATACTTAAAGGATTGCTTGCCGAGGTTTTGGTTGTTTGTACTGAAATGAACAGAAGCCTTGACTTTTTTTTAAATTAAATGAAATAATTTTGATGACACTATGTTTTTCTATTTTTTACTTTCTTATTGATAACAACATACAATGTAACATGGTAGTAAGGTGTGTGTGTTGATTAGATTGAGTGGTTCATGGAGATCAGTCTAGTGAGGAGATTTGTGAATTTGGTGTAAAATGTATGATTTGGGATGCCGTCCAGAATTCACTTTAATTTCAGTCAATTGTTACATTTCCCATCCAAAGAGCAACCTTTTCTTCAGTAATAAACTTGTACATAAAGGATATTTATTATGAATTTACTAAAAGTGATATGTTATTGAGTTTAAGTTGCATATTTAATGAGTTAAAATCTGGCAGTTATGTAAAGACACGTATGTAAAGACATTTCCTCATATTTCTGTTTTTATTAGATAGACAAATTAATTGGTGAATTGGTACATTTTATTAATAATTCCCTTTTTCACCCAGCACTGGCAGGGAGTTATTTTGAAAGTGAGATAATGTGTAAAAAGTACAAAATAACATGCTCACATTTTTTTAGATGGATGTAAATTTAAACTTTACATCACAATGTTCTTTACAAACAGTTTTAACACAGGGTATACCACCATCCATTCATCCTGTGCCACTCCAAAAATGTATATCTGACTAATAGTGTAGTCTACTTGATTCCCTGGTACACCAGCTCAGCCATCCCATCCCTGATGCCTTTGCTGTACTCTAGTGTGGCCCGGTGGACCTTCCACTCATACAGGCCGCTCTTGCGAATGTGCCTGAGGAACTTTGGAGCCCCGGGGAACAGCACGTTGTCGGCCATGATCACAGACCCTTTTCCCAGCAGACCAGAGCCCTCCAGCATCTGTAACACACACAGAGGAAGTATAGCATATTTATTTAGGTGTCGAGAAACTGGTGTCTGCAAACTCTGAGTACATATTCATCTTCTTAGCAGCATAAGTAAATGTCCTTTCTAATGATTTGTTCGAGTCACCTGCAGATCAGGGAGGTAACATTTCTTCCAGTGGTCCATGAAGACGAAATCCAGCCTTTCCAACCCATAGTCAGACCGCAGTCGAGGGATCACCTCATCAGATGGATTTACAATGAGTTCCACCTGGAGAACATACCTTGTGAATGTCTCAAAGGTATAATACTCTCCATATTCAATACATAAAATAAAAATGTCCTCGATTGATGTGAAAACAAATAATGGTAATTTGGGGCTTTTGTCAAAAAGCCGACTGTACATGGAGTGTTTGCATGTCCCTGCTCTCTCACCGTGTCATCGTCATACCCCGCCAGGCGGATGATTTTCTCAGCGATGGCAGCATTTCTCTGGTCCATCTCGAGACTGTAGATCCGGGCGCCCGGGGGCAGAGACCGGGCGATCCGCACTGTGCTGTACCCGCAGTGGGCACCCAGCTCCAGCACCGTCATTGGGCTCAGCTCCATCAGCAGCCGGTCCAGGATCTTCCCTACACACCAAACACATCATTCTTGTAGACAGATGGTACATTGTTGTGTAAGCTAAGTTATCCTCTCACCTTTTTTAGGCCCAATGGTGCTGATGAACTCCACTTTGCTGCACCAGACATCGAAGGCTTCCAGGATGCTGTCTGGGTCTCCAGGGGTGGCGTGAGTGAGAACATACTGGTAAGTACGCTCCTCGCGGCTCAGACCAGTTACGCAGTCCTTCCATATGCGAACCAGGACCGCCCGATAGAACAGCACAAAGTAGAAGCGGCACCTGATAAGAACTGTCAGCAGGAGGGGAATGAAGGCCAGAGCGATAGCAGGAGACACCATTCTAGATCGTATAAGGAAAAACACACAAGTAGAATCATGAGACACCTATAATTATGTGTTGTTTTTTTTAAGGTGTCAATTTATATTTAAATGAATGTTGTACCCGAAACTTACTGACAAACTGTTGTGCTTCTGTCTCACTACTCTCGTTTCTTTACATTCATGGCCTACAATGGCATTGACTTACTGTATTTAAAGAACAACTTTATCAACAAATCACCTAATTTTTCAGTACAAACAATTATAGTCATCATCGCAGTGCCATGTTGCCTTCTGATACGGATGTTCAGCTGCGTTAAAGTCACTTAAAATAGAAAAACACTCAACTTTTGTTACAAGTTTAACATCATTTATAAATCCCAGCTCAACTCTTCACTTACATATAGACTTGACAAATTAACGACAGACTTTTTAAAATTATATTCTATTGTTCATTTTCATATTCTTTATTTCTAAATAGTTGGATGGAGGTAGGGATGGACGAGGAGTAGGAAGAGGTCACTACTGATGTTGAAAATCAGCTGCAGCCTCGTCCAGCTTTCCTTCGCCGTCACACGTCTTTTTGTTCTTTTGGCTGAAAAAGCCTGTCTCCGCCTTCTCCTGTTTTTGTTTTCACCTTGTCCTCCTTCTCTTTCTTTTTCTTCTCCTTTGCCTGCATTTTGCTGATCATCTTCTCCACCTCGGTCTTTCATCTTGCACATCATCTTTTCAAAGAGGCCCTCTCCTCTTCTTTTTCATTTGGAGACAGACGTCTTCGAGAGCCTTGTTGTCGTCCTTCAGCTGTTGGACTTTAGTCTGCCAGCTCAGCTCTTCATTGGCCAGTTCGTCTTGCATCTGTTTTACGATGGTCACTTGCCTGTGTTTGTTCTCAGCGGTGAACTCCATCTCCTTGAGCACCTCAAGATCCTGCATATTCTTTAACATCTTTTCAGTGACCTCTCGACTCCTCTCCAGACGGCTTGATTTGCTTCACCTTCATGGATTCTGCAGCAGAAATTCCACTTATCAATCTCAGATTGTATCTTGCATTTCTCCAGGTCGCCTAGCTTCTTTTTCGGACTGTGGATCTCGTTGTTGGCACTAGTCTGGAGCAGTTTTCAGATCACGTTCTTTTGAGAACGGTCCTGGCCGATCCTGAGGATCGGCAGCCGTCTTTCTTGTTTTCTTTCTGATATCGAACTTGGTCTGTAGTGGTGTGAAGAAGTAGTGTGAATTTGCTAACACTGAGGACACCTTTGGTTATAGGTATAAACCAGCAGGTATGTTTAAAATATGTGTTAGATTAGCAGCTCTCGGCCAAATGTAAACCGCATAACTTTAAGAGTTAAGAACCTGAGTATTTAGTGCCATTATTTCGTCCCAAAACATCATTCAATCTTCCATTAGTGCTGCAAGATCGTTCATCCAAATCCTCATACTTGAGTTTGTTAAGTTTCGCAATTATCAGGCTCATAGCAGCTGTCATTCTGAATTGTGACTCTACAACTCTTTCTGTGGTATCAAGGCTCTGTAATGTTCCATGTGTTAAATGATCAAAGCCATCAATTAGTCACGACTAACAAAGGGTCTCTAATTAATGCACAGGAAGAAGAAAAGGTAAAGCACTTATGGGACTGAATCAACACTGACAATTGTTTTAATTAAATGATCTTTTCCGGAAATGGCGACATTCCAAATAGACTGAACACATTTTTTAGACAAACTCCTTGTTTTGAATTATGCAAAATAAGATATACACAGGAAGGATCTTTCATGCTTTAGTCCTGTGGAAGATGTGAGAGAAAGTTGTTGCCTCTCTCGCTGTTTCTACTGCCCGAGGTAACCGTAGACTTCACAGGCTTTCGGCACCACACAGAACAGATGCTATAACAAAGTGATTGAATCAAATCTCTTTCGAAGAAAGAAAAAAAACTCACCTGTTTACTCAAACGCAGAGCGCAGAGCAGCAGCACCGGTGACAAAGAGGAAAGTGTGTGCGTGGGTGCAAGAAAGGTAAGAGACCTGGAGGTGTGAATAATTTAAGTATCACGTGCTTGACAGTACACGTCCTGTAATTATTTCCAACAGACGGGCGGTTAACGGTAACATCAATAACTCTTTAACTCGCAGTTAAACACCAGTTGTTGTCATTTTAAATAAGACCCACAGCCTGCTTTTTGTTCTGTTTTATTATAGCGATACTGTGTATAAGAGCAGAGACAGTGAGACACAGAGAGGCAGTGTGAGACATTTGATATATCAAGTTAACAGCAACAGGTGTAAGTCTGTGTGGCATCACATTTCTTTCGTTACTGAGTCATGATGGAAAAGTCAAGAAAACACAAACGCGCCCAAAAAAAGTGGAGTGGAGTGTCATCTAATGTAACTAAATCGTTGCATTATCTTTATTAGTTTGTTTAAATGAAAAAAAATCAACCGAATACAGTAGTTATGTTATGTAATATAATGCAAAGAGACCAAACAAGATCTAAATGATTTATTATTCACCTCATATTTCCTTCCTTTCCTTTCAGTGCTTCTCTTTTGATGCGACTCCAAACATGTGATGTCTCAACAACGTAAGCTGCTGTGAAATAAAATGGTGAAATACAAGGCAATATAAAACTCACAGGGCTATTTATTATGGTGTATGTTCATGTGTATAAAATGATAGGTAGTATAAGAATTTTTTTTTATCATTACAGGAATAACAACAATTACACTGCTTCAACCCAAATATATCAAGAGAAAACTTGTGATGAGATCAGTCTAAACCCTGCAATTAATACCAAACAATTGTACTTTGATTAAATGGTTTTACTCTCCTATATACACAAATGTACACAAATACTAGCATTGCCCCAGTTGGATGTATAGCCATGTTTGCACCATTTTGTGATAACGCCATATCACTGCTGGCTGGACATTTTCTGAATAATTGTATAATTGGTAACTATAATATGATACAGAAACACAAGCTCTCTAAGACGTATTCACTTTTCTTTTCTTTTTTAATAGTGAAACTATGCTCCATTTCACTTGAATGGTAACGTAATTCATGATACTGCTTTAGTTGATAGGAGAGAAAAGAATATGTATGTATGTAAGGAAGACTTGATTGGTTATTGAGCACTTTTTCCAGAGTTAATCAGGAACAATTCATCAAGAAAGGGGCAAGTATTCAGATTATCTGGTTAATTTACATTGTATCAAACAATCATTACTCAAGTGAATTATTCAGTGTAAATTGGGAACTATTTGTTAACTGTTCATTATTCAATGATGTAACAATTAGCAGCACACAGTTACACACTGCGTACCACCACCAAGCAGCGTCCGTGGGGCAGGACTGCGATGGTTGATAACTCCCTTGTCTACAGCTCTGGACAAGACTGTTTCAGGAGAGCTCTGATGAACTTCTTTAGCTCTTTGTCCCCTCTGGTCCACCTCACCAGTCGAGTCAGCACCAGCCTTCCCTCTTCAGCCTGAGCCAGGGCAAGATACCATCCACTCTGGACACCTTTCCCCCCCTTTCCTCCTTCTTTTGCTCGTCTTATATCCATCTGTTCCTCTGTCCCCCTGTCTTGGTTTGTCTCTGCAGGGTCTAAGCCAAGACACGTGCAGGTGCTTCCTTCTTGCAGCCACAAAGCGCTGTGGGCCATTGCGCCTCCAATCCCCTCTGCCCTCTCCGCCCCTCCCCCTGCCCACCTCAGGATGCGGCTGCGGGCCGTAGGCACGAGCTGACGGTCCCCTCCCACCATCGACACACTGCCCAGACGCATCTTAAACGCTGAAACAGAGACAGCATGCTAGTTAACAGGTGCCATTTCAGACGCATTGTAAAACAAGCTCTTTATCTCCATGATTAGATCATCTGTTCTGTGGCCTGTTTCTTTTTTAATTGGAGTTATATTACAGAGGGTTGTACTGTGTTCTGCTCCATTCTCAAAATAAAACAATTGTGTTTTGTGTAGCTTACATCCTTACATCCTACACCAGTTTGTTCTCACCATAAGGACTGTGGCAGAAGTTCTCCTGGATGTCAGTTTCTCCTTCAGCAGCCAGACTGCAGGCATCACAGATGACACTCCCTGGGGGGTTGAAAGAGAGGGGATTAGATGACTGCGAGCGTCTGCCGTGGGGATGTAAAAAAAAATCATTACGGTGGTGAGACTGTTGTCTTTGAGCAGAAACTCCGGGATCAAGGTATTCAAAACCACTTTTAGATACAGTTGGGGGAAATAAAACTTCACATATATTCAGTAGGGCCATTTCAGTTGTTACAGTAGTCCAAGAAACAGACGAACCGTTTAAAATCAAATTTGGAAATAAAGAAATATACTTTTTTTTTTATACATATAGATACTGTTATTAGTTTTTGTACTAAAGCACACATTATTGCCAACTGCAGATAGTGATGCTAATATCAATATTAAGGAGTAAAACATTTAATATTGAGAAACTATGAATGCATTAACATAAATGAGGATTTCTGAAATGTTATTATTTAGGACTTATCTTAGTGACCAAGATATGAAGCGGGAGACTTTACGGTTGAAAAACTAGACAAACTATATAATGGAGACACTTTCCTAACTTTTCTTAAACATAGATTTGTTTTTGTTCAGAAATAAGTGCTGATACTGATATGTTTGTAACAAGCTATTGGCTAATGATATCGGCATGCTGATATCGGTCAGATTCTAATTTGTGCATTGTGCTAAAATGAGAGTACATAATAACATAGAGATAATATTAGGCTATATCCTGTGGTATAGTGCACTCGGAGAGCATTGGAGAAAGGGAATGCAGCAGGGAAAGTAATTTATAGGGCTAATAATAGTGATTTAAATAATACTTAAATCTTGTAAATGGTCCTACTAAAAAGGTATACTCCAGGCACAAATATATATATATATACATAAATAAATGTGTTCATGAGCTATTAATCTAACATATTTCGAGGAGACAGTTGATTGAAAAGCAGCAGAGTTGAACTGTAAGCGTAGACTACGATCCTCATATGGTGTGATGATAAGTCAACGGCGCTTTAAAGCGGGTCGGTTAAACAGACCACTGACCTTTCAGCGCCTCCTCGTGCCCGGCCTCCTCCGGCGTCTGCCCCTCCTGCTCTCCGGTTTCCGGGATACAGAGCTGGGTCCTACGCGGGAACCGGGTGCAGTTGAACATCTCCGGCCAGGGGAACCCGAACGCGCTCATCACGGGCACGCAGCCGTCCCGTACCACCTCGCACAGGCCCCTGCAGGGGCTGACCGGCCCGCTGAGCTCCGGCAGACACACCGGAGCGAAGAGCGAGCACAGGAACTTCTTGGTGTCCCGGTGGCACAGCTTGGAGATGAGGGGCAGCCAGGCCGCCGACTGCTGCTGGGCCTCCCTCAGCGTGTCGTGGCCGAGTAAGTTGGGGATCCGCATGTGCCTGTAGCCGATCCCGTGGCACAGAGACAGGGTGCTCGGGATGGGTTTACACACCGAGCGGACCGAGGAACTGAACCCGGGCGGCGGCGGCCCGAGCTGGGCAGGAGCCGCTGTGTCAAAGGCCTGGCAAACTCCAAACAGCAACATGAAGCCGAGCGCGGAAAAAAACATTGTGTTCCGACGAGAACAGCGTGAGGTCTGCAGTTCGGCTGCTCTTCTGCCTGGACTTGACCGGCATGTAGGTGTAAACAAAAGAGGTGTGCAGGAAACGGGGGGTTAATGAGAGGGCAGGCGCCTCCCAGTCAACATCCCACCCCATCGGACTGGTGCCTACCTCCACATTCAACAGTGTCACTCTGCATACTGTTTGTTTCCTTACTTTGGGGATTCGTGTTGTAAACCACAATATATGTGAGCGACAGAGAAAGTAAGCCGATGCAGTGAAGTAACATCATAATAATAATGATACATTGTATTTGTGTAGCGCTTTAAAAGGTACTCAAGGCAACTGAAACGATAAAGCCCAATAACAATATAAACAAGAGATTACACAACAATTAGAAACAAATCTTATAGTATGTTTTTATTGAAGGCCACAGGACTTAAATGTGTGAAACCAGACTTTAAAATGAAGACACATTTAATTGAAGAGATGTTAATAAACCAGACTATATACAGTTTACTGTAAACGTGCTTCTGTTTGTTTGATAATAATGCAGGAGCATGTCTATAAGCAGTGAGAATAGAAAGCTGAATTGGTGCATGAAGAGATTTGAAAAACATGGTCATTATTGTGGAATTCGGTACTGGAAATAAAATGTAACTGCTACGTGTTAGAGAAGCAATGCATATGTACTCTGTCATCATAATTAGCCAGAGGGTGTGAGAGACCCTTTCATCTTTTTCCAGGGTGACTTCTTTGTGTGCACCAACATGCCTTGTCCTGTTCCCTTCTCCTGCTGCTGTCTTTTTGATTGTGCTCAGCATATTAGGAATTTAGACAGCTAGAACTAGATACACATTTGTGTTTCACTACATTTGCTACCATCTTCTCATGAAAATAGAGAAAAGGCACTGCTTGGGCAGTTGGAATCGGCAATATACTAATACTAATAATACTGCAAATCGCATGTACAACTGGAGCTTGCGGTTTTGCAGAGTAAGGAATGTATTTTATGTTTATTTCAAGATCATTAAATAATATGGAGGTTAGACAGCAACTAGATTGAGCATCACTAATATGATACCAAAACATGTGCAGGTTGTTGCATCAATAACACAAGCATGGCTGAATTAACCTGTTATTTACCCACATCGAGTTCCCAATGATTACACTGCACACAATAGAATAGCCACGTCTGAACCAGACTTCCATCCACTTCCATGTTGAAATAATATGTTTGGTTAGTTTGTAAACTTAAACACAATTTAATTCAGAAATATGCACTGCAGGAGAACAATGCAAACTACAAACATGCTGTTATAGTATGATTCTCTCAAAGTACTAACACATATTGACAAATCAGTACTGCCCACGTTATTTAAAATATATATTTTTTAGGAAGCAAATTATATTGCTTTGCACAATATTCCTACAGCTTTAATGCGGGCAGTGTTATATGTTTATTGCACTGCTCCTAACGATGTAATGTGTTTTTTAAAAGTGTTTCTTTTACATAACTCACGTTTTAAAATCCCCCTCACGTGACGGACTCCGCAGCTGCCTCTCATATACCGGAAGTGGTCGCTGTGTTGTTGCACCAGAGCTACTGTCATGTGATAGCCTCGTCCGAGGAGCTGCTGTTGACAGTAGCTTCCCACCGTTACATGGAGCATAAGTGAACCAAGCAGGAGAAACGGTTTATGATTGTTGGAGAAGATAAATACGGCCCGTTTCTGACTGGAGAACAGGGAAGCCGGGGTTGTGTAGTTTCGCCCCTCGGACGCGGACATGGGTTGCTGTTACAGCAGCGAGAACGAGACCACAGAGCAGGTAGCTAGCGAGCCGCTGGCCGGCTGAAACCGATAAATATGATATTTTATATTAAGTACCATGATTTTTTCTCATTGTATCCATGTTTTATAAACGTATGCATTTTAGTAATGTGTGAAAAGCTCAGCAAGGGGTCTTTTTGTAAATCGTTAAAGTGTTATGACTGCTCAGAAGCAGCTTTAGCTTGCTAGTTAAAGCCTTCGGGTAAAGGCCTGACCTGAGGCAGGCTGTGAAGTTCACACTTTGATGGGAAACGGTGATCCGAGATAAGACGAGTCGGACTGATCTGAAGGCAAAGAAACGTTACATAAGTCAATTTATAGACAGTCACTTTTACGATCGGCAGGACATTGTGGCTTATTTACGTTAAACGAATTACTAGTAAACTACTAAATATTCAATTGTAACATAAACAGGCAGTGATTGATGTTCTGAATACCGTGGTCTTGATGTCTCTTAAGTCATATGACCATAGCCATTTTTAGTTTCCGGAAATTAGTCAGTTCTTCCTTGATACAGAATATCTTCCCTCTTATGCAGTTTATCGTCATACACAAAGAGTTACAGTAGAAATACATATCTGGCCACTTCACGAATAATGTGTATTGTCTGAAAATTTAATTTGTGTCTTATTTGTCAGATCACCCATAAAGACAAACTCAAATTAAATGAGTCCTGTTCAGAGCAGTGTGAATTTGTTCATGCTTCCACCTTATGTGTTCTGGTGGGTGTAAGAATGGCAAACCTGAGTTTAGTGCAAGTCTGCAAGGAGGAGTGTAACAATATATGTTACCGCAAGTATTGGGTTGTTGACTTATTCATTGCTATGTGTTGTTGTTGAGCTGATGCAACTACACAACTGTAACATCATTTGTTGTATTGTCATGAGCTGAAAACCTTTTTTGTTTTTTAAATCTCTTAATCCCATTTTGATCGACCTGTTCTAGGACCCTGATGAACGTAAACCGCTGATCCCCCACCCAAACCCTGTCAGCAAACCCCCAAATGGGACCGACTGGATCACTACGAGTGTTCCCTCAGCAAGGACGGATGAACAGGCCCTCCTTACATCCATCCTCACCAAGACAGCACAGTAAGACATGCATCCATAGATGAGCCAGATTCACGCACGTGGTTCCTGATATTAAAGCAGTAATTCATGTCATCTCCTCTGTCAGGAACATCATTGATGTGTCAGCAGCTGACTCTGTCATGATGGAGCAGCATGAATACATGGACAAAGCTCGGCAATACAGGTATGTGTGTGAGCAGTTGCGTAATGTTTATTGTGGAAGGCTGGTGCAGTTTTGTTGTCTGTGTAAGGGTATGGAAAAGGTGTGGGTCTCATCTGAAGATCGTTATCAATATAAGTGATTCAAAAAAAGAAATTGCAACAACATGGACCTATTTGCTTGAACCTTACCTTTTTAAACCTCAGATACAATGACACCTACTTGCTAGAGTTCTACCAAATGGCTATGTTTACTCTAAAATACAGGTGCAGAGATTAAACTGCAGGTTCTCAGGACACAGCAATGAGGCTGAACAGTCATGGTGACAAACTGTGTTTTAAACTTTAAGCTTGTGTTTTGTCTCAGTACAAAGCTGGCTGTGTTGAGCAACAGTCTGCCCCAGAAGAAGTCCCTCGCGCTCCCCTCCCTCACCAGCCAGCCCCACCAAGTGCTTGCGAGTGACCTGGTGCCATACTCGGATGTTCAGCAGGTAATCATACACTAGCACACATGGAAGATGTGTTTCCAGCAACCACATTCCTTCTGATCATGCGTTGCTTTTGTTGGCTACATATAACTTCAGAGAGATACTTGGAGGCAGCATGTGTAGCTATGTGGTATTGGAGTGTGTGAGGCTGGTACTAAATGTGTGGCTGAAAATAGAGCTTAGAGATATCAAATGCATTTCTGTCATTATTTTTGTCCACCTAATTGAAAAGACATTCAGTTGGTCATACACAGCGGTATAGTCTTGTTTTACTGTGTAAATTGGGAATTTGATTGATTTTGCTCACTCAACATGAACTCTTCTACTTTCTTCGCAGGTGTCCAAGATAGCAGCTTATGCTTACAGTGCAATTTCTCAAATCAAAGTGGATGCTAAAGAAGAACT
The DNA here is from genome assembly GCF_009769545.1 of Cyclopterus lumpus. Lineage (NCBI taxonomy): Eukaryota > Metazoa > Chordata > Actinopteri > Perciformes > Cyclopteridae > Cyclopterus > Cyclopterus lumpus. The sequence continues at coordinate 1,080,934 of NC_046978.1, forward strand.
AGTGGTCCAGTTTGCCATTCCTTGATTCTGCGACCCTGGCACTCACACTGTTCCTCCAATCCCGCTCTCTCTCTGTGTCACTTCTGCATCCTCACCCTCCAGCCCATCCATTATTAAAGCATCTTGGTTCTTGTGCTCCTTAGCTGTGCCTCTAACTGCTATAAAGACAGAGACAATGTAGGATTGCACCCTATGGCTGTCTTTTAGTGTACTAAATTATGTGTCCGTTACAAATGGTCAGCATGGGCAATGGAAGCTGTTCAACTGTAGATGGGCCATTGGGGTGTGTGCTCATATTTACAACAACAAGGCATTCTATCTACGTGGATCCCAGACTTTGTCAGAACCAGCTGTGGAAAAATCATCATTCAGCCTTCTTGGTAATCGCTCTAATCTTTGAAACGGTTCCAGGGCCGTCTCGGTATCTATATTTAGTTAGTTTCCCTAGCCTGTATACTCGGGTAAACAAGGTTAGCTTAGCACCCCAGACTGTGATGACATGGAACAATGCACAGTTTAAGTGGGACAGAGCTGTATGATTTTGGATGCAATGCATAGGCTTTTGGTGTATATGCTTGAAACAATCTTCACTGTAACAGGAGTAATTAGGAATCTTTGCGGCATTGAACAAGTACCATAGGTGCAAGTGCAAAGGTTGGGTATTTTAACCATTTACCAAGATGAAAACTTCCAACATGAAGTTTGCAATTCATATGTCTTTAATTCTGGGAGGAAAATGTAGTAAAGTGCAGCCAGAAAAATGAGGATACGTGTTAAGAGGCCATTATAATTTAGATGGATGTAATACTATAGATCTGATGTGTGCTGGTGAGATTTGACCATCAAACATCCCACAGTAATCTGGTGTCACACTGCACCAAGATTCATGTCACACGACAACCTAAACATGAACCAGTAAACCAACCTGGCATCGCACTGCAGTAATGTTTAAAATCGGACAGTGAGACGGGTTGGGTTGGTGATTGGTTGTCCGGTGTGTAATCTGTTATTCCAGTTGAGGCTAAATTATGAGTGACCTGACAATGACTGGTGTCCTCTGGTGGGTGAGGATGCAAACATAAGCAGGAGTGGGTCAACTAATGTCACAGGGGAGAAGGAAGATGGAGCTTTCTTTGGTCATATGCTCTCCAGTTTACAGACAGCAATGTGTCTTCTGCAGTTTTCTCGCACAAAAAAAAAGCTGTCAGACTCTTTAAATACAATCCCAGAAGGTCACATATTTAATAGCAGTGGAGGCATACAGAGATGAAGGGTGTTGGTGTGTAGAGGGTGCAGTGACGGATATCATGCATTCATGCCGCCTTTTGTACAGAGTTTTTCTGATTTGAATATAAAAACAGATGATGGATTGTATGAAGTTCCTCTTTTTGTGAGAGAGTTCATTGGTCAGGATTGGCTAAGATCTTGTGGGGATAAATAAATGTTTTTATGAAACACGAGAAAACTTTTAAGGACTGCATCTGTTAGCTTTTAAACAAAGCTTTCCGCTGCAGATTGTAATATGATTGAGTTGTTCATATTAATCAGAAACTAACCATTGTAGCAGTGTGGGGGAGCGCTAACAATCTATGTATCACGGCAGATAAAATGATCCGAGAACTGTTTGTGATTATTTATTTGTGTTTTTAAATGTTTGTTTGCTCATGTGCTCTCCGCCGAAGAGCACATGACTACGCGTGTGCAGGGTGAGTCGCTCTGGAGTCTCTAAAGGGATAATCTGCAAGGCTGTGATTATTTCAACCACGCAACTGATTTGAGCTTTTTGCGATGGGTTCTTGGCATTTTGTTTGTTACTCAAATGTGTTATACTACCTGAAATATGTTTGTAATATCTTAGGCTAGTACCAACAAGTTTTAAGAATTGTTATTTTCTTTTGGTTTAATTCATTCATTAAAGATTTTCAACATAATGTATGTGTCTTATTAAAGCTTACGTTCATGCTCTTATCTGGGAAGTGGTTGGTTCAGTAATGCTACAGGGAAAGTCATTAACATTAATAACTGGTATGTTCCAAAAGAATAATCCATAACAATATTAAAATATTCCAGAAGCCTCACCCATATTTGCAACAATATCAAAGAATGTATCTCAGGATGGTTCAGAGAAATGTATCACTTTATTATCAAGTGGTTGACTTCTCTTTTGACTATGCAATAATACTACAAAACTGTTCATTTCAGCAAATAAAAGTGGACAAAACCTGAAGGAACATTGCTGGGTTCACCACAGCTAAACAAGATATGAGGTTTTCGAGTAGTGGATGTGGACTACAGAACAAATGGGTGAAACTGGTTTCAACACACCACGATGGAGGCGAAGCAGTCACTTAAGAGTCTCCTTGCTGCCTCTGCGGCGTTTGTTGCTCAGATGCCAAATCTTTGCCATGACTCGCTCCTGGCGTGTCACGGCACTGAAGTCCATCGTCTTCAATTGAGGCAGAGCAGAAATCACACGATTCCTAAATGCACAAAAATACATAATCATGCACTAGATAGTTTAGATACACTCTGTATGTGAAACTGAATGTTGAAAACAGACCATATATCCCCTTTACTAGTGCTACACATATACTATACAATGTAATCCCATGAATAATAATGATACATGAGAAACCAGGTCATTGGAATATACTTATAACCAGCAGCCCCTCTGTGTGTGTGTGTTTTGTAACTGGTGTTGCTGGGCAGAGTAGGTTGTGTGCTGTAATATGAGCTTGATCTGCATTTAAGCACCTGCTATGCACCTACTTGCTTGCCAAGCATTCGCATCTCTCATAGCCACTCAGTGGTATTCAACTCTTGTAGCATAAGAGTAAACCCTCATTCTGCCCCTCTACTGTATGACAGTAGGAAGTGCTGAATTTGTTCTGTATTCAACAGCAACCACCAGCAGTTGTGGATTATTACCCAACAATCTGAGGAGTAACAATGTATCTCATATCCAAACATCTTACAACTAAGCAGGACGTGTCTGTGATTGTGTCGGGTAAATTTGAAGGAAATTCTCCACCTGTACGCCTTGTTGGTTTCGATCATATTTCCATGCAGAGTGACGGTATGTAGATGTGGTAGCACTCCCAGTCTGTCCACCTCTGACAGAATAAAAATGTTATTGCCGTGGAGATACAACACACGCAGTTCATGGAGCTCGCACAAAACCTGGAATACAAGCACACATGTTGCAGATTTACTGTGAGAGAAAGAAGACAGCTAAGCCACAGTGCTAGAAAACATGCTTACTTGATCTATGTGTAATATATTGTTGAAGGAAAGATCCAGCCAGGCGAGCCGTGACGGCTCAGCCAGGAAGTGGTTAACAGTCCTCTGGAGGTCATGAAGGTCAGGGATGTTGTTGTTATTGAGACGAAGGGAGCAGCTTAGGTACTTCATCTTTGGATTTCTCTTTAAAGGTCGCAGAGTGCTGCTGTGTTCCTCTGTCCATGCATCTGAGAACGCAATAAAAGAAATACAGTGAATATTAAGTACTGGCTCGCAGATTCTTTAGATTTTGTGTGAACTTTTATTTATGGTGTACTATGTTTCAAAGGAGAGGAATATGATAGTGTGCTACCTTCCAAACTGCTGATGTGTTTGAAGGATAAATCCACTGGAGCTCCGTACATATTCCCAACTCTAATAGATCCACTCACCTGTGTGAGAACAGTGTCATAATGGTGAATCACTGGCGAGTCAACTGACCCAGTGATAAAACACAATTAATGTAATCAAACTGTTTGAAAACACAAAAAGCTTGACTATGATTAATTTGCTGGCATATCATGGATTTGCAATACACACTTTGTAGCTATTGTATCCTGCCTCATTGTGTTATGAGACTATTATGGAACTCACTTGTCACAAATATCATATATGTACCAATAAACTGCGGCAAATTATAATAGCAACACGCTTTTTAGCCACGGTTATTCAGAAACCCGTGTTTCAACGTAATGAGATAAACGAGTTAAACGTTTGACTTACCTGGCGAAGAGACAACAACGCGTTTCCAAGGAAACGAACAGGTAGATTATGGGATTTGTAGTGAGGGTGTATATCCTCTTGCTACATCATAAATGTGTTATTATATTACAATTCAAATGCATTTTCCCACTATCTTATGTATATTATTAATATTATTAAATGTCTTAATCAAAACCTTATATTTGTATCATAGTGTGTGTGACGTTTCTCTCGTTTGCTAGAAACACCTTTCATTTCCACTCCGGCGTACACCGAAATCCATTCGGGGGGGCGGAGTCGGCAGTCAGCACTAGTTTTAGAACTAGTTTGACCAGCTGCGACATGACTGATGCGGACGCAAAAAAAAAAACATAGAGCAAACTAAATAACACAGTTTTGTATATACTTTGTGTATTTTGAACTGTATTTGTTCCCGCCCATGTTAAAGCGGAGCGAACCGACCAACGGTACCGACCAAAACTAAAACGAGTGCAACGTTTAGTTTACTTCCGGCCTTTAAACCAATCAACGTGGTTTATTTTCAGATGCGTCTGTATCTGAAAACGGATTGGACGGTTTAATCTTCTGCAACCCTTTTTGAATTGTGTCTGATTTCTCAAGCGACTGTTTATCTCGTAGCCGGTAGCTTCGTGTAGAAAGACGCAGGGGCTGTATGTCTTTTCAGGGGAACGGATACATACGATACTGATAAAAGACCGACGTCTTCAAAGGTGAGTCACTGCTGGAAAGCTACATGTTATGGCCGTTGGTATTTTAGAATGAACTAACCTTCAATAAGTTACAGCTGACGTTACTGAAACCAACGAAGTTTGGTTAATGTTAGGGTCACACCAACTTCAGCTTAATGCGATATTTAACACTCAGTAGGCAACTTAACTGTGATGTAGGAGGGCTGACTTTAAACGAACGTTATTTAATTAAATGTAGTTACATGTGCTCATTCGTTAGCTTGACAACGCTAGCTAGCTGATATGCTTGTTTAGGATTTGTTTTTTTTTGTCTTCCAGGTTGAAATTATTTTGAGATAAAGGTTCCGCCAACATGACAATTAACTTGGGTGTTAAGGCTCTTCTGAGCTGGGTGAGTTGATAGTGACGTTCATTTTATTATGCAAATGTATTTGCTCAAGCAAAGCTTGAAGTTGGATAGATAAGATGGATGGATGGCTTGTATTTAACCAATTTATCAAATTATCTTTTTGCAGGTCAAATCCATAAAACTGTCCGAAATAGTATTAACACTCGACGATTTAAAAGATGGGGCAGTCCTACTGGAAGTTGTTTGTATGCTGTAAGTAGAAGCAATGTGTTGAAATGCTTGGCCTGTGTAAACAGGGGACGGTCAAAGCCTTTTCAACTTAATTTTAAACATGCTTCTCCTGTTGGGGCGTTATTGTTTATTCAATGGGGGGAAAAACACCATTTTATTTTAGTTTCACCTTTTTGTCATCTCAGGAAAAAGGAACCCAATTCCGGTATCGGCAAATCCATTGAGGAAAGATTCAAGGTCATTGCAGACTTTGTGGAGAGTGAGTTTATTTATGTAACCTTTTTAAAATATCACTTTTGGGTGTGGTCTAAAGTATGCCCTCTTGCACCTGTAAATCTAACAGACTGTTAAAAAGACACACCCCAAGGACCACTTTTTATCATTTACTCTTCTATTTGCTTACTCTTAGTCATGGTTGAATATTGCTTTGCTTTGAGAATTAACCTTTGTATGTTTATTAGGGGATTGCAGATTTAGTTCAACCAAAGGAACTTCATTGTCTTGGGACAACATAAGAGCTGGTATCAACCTAACCATAGAAATTGCAAAGGTACAATACTAAATCAAAATAAGAAAACTACTGACTAATGAACACAAAGGCCCCTTTTGACCTATTCTTTGTGATACCACCAGGTGCTTTTGTTGCTCCTATACCATGACATAATGAATGACCGCTTAACACTGAACATGTTGGAATGCGATGTGGAGGTAAGCATTCACTTAGATGCATCACATTTCATTCATCATGTGTTGTGCTATCAATAATTCTGTGAACATTTGTATCCACTCATCTGTTAGCGAGAGATAGCAAACCTAACTGCTTCCTTTGTGATGGAGAACGACGGCTGCGTTTATTTCAGCGAAAGACTTGATGCCCATTTGGCAAGGAAACGTAAGTGAAATATTTGTTGAATCTTTCATTTTTTTTTCATGCCATACCATAATAAGAGACTTTAGTGTCATACACCCAATGCTGCTGTATCACACTAGCTTGCTGATTAGGATTTAACATGCAAGCTGTGAAATTTGTCAAATCGTGTTTCTCCATAAATTTCAGATTTGCCAGTCGCCCGTGAAATATTTGAGAGATCAGCAACCACCTCGACCTCCAATGTGTCGTCCATCTCCTCATTTTCAGATGACGAGTCCCCCATCTTCCACCGCACACAGAAAGTCACATTTGTAAACATGCAAACTGTAGCTTCCTCCTCAGTCAGGTACCAGTGTGGATTTTAATGTTTTCAACACACTTTTCAAATTTCAAATAGCCAATTTTACGTACACTGTAATCAAAACTTTGGTTAGGATCAATCGACCCTCTTTCTGAAACATGTTTCAGCTTAATAAGTTGCTTGTCTCTATTGTAAGACCATCAGCCCGAGAGAATAGGCAGAAGCAACAGTTTGTGTTCTTTGTAATGAAAACTTGCAGTTGGGTTTCATATTAACATGAAAGCTGTTTCATCTACCATGGTTTGGCAAACTTACATTAACTAAGATTTACATTTTCTCAACATGACAACATGGCTAACTTTGTAGGGTTGCATTTCATGATAACATAACAATTTTGTCTGAATATACATGCTTGCCTGATCTGCTTTTATTCCCACAGCAAGTCTCCTCTGCAGGAAATCATGAACACTCCTAAATTTCAACTGAGGAAGATGCAACGACAGATGATCACGGAGAGAGACCACAGAGATGGGTTGGAGAGGGAGCTGTCCAGCAAGCTTGCACTCATTGCACAGAGAGGTACCGCATTTAAGTGTTTGGATAAAAAAACATTGTTATTTAGGTTGATACAAGAACATCTTTTGTGCTTTATTTTTGCTGTTTCTTTTATGGGCAACTGACTGTGCATTATAATGTCTGCCTTTTGTGTATGTTTTTGATTCTCTTTAAATAAAAGTATGTTTTATGCTTACTTTGTTTTCTTTAGAGTCCCATATTAACCAGTTGCAGTACCGCCTTGATAAAATGAAAGAAGAGCAAGGTGATCAGGAGAATAGTATCAGGGAACAGCTCAATGAGCTTCAGACCAAGAACGACATGTAAGTATCCAAGGACAGTGAAATAAGGCCTATTTATTAATACATGACAGAGCTAATAACATGTTTACATCAAAGGTGTTTGTTCAACTTGCGCTTGCGAATCGGCCGTAATACAGGCTGTGACACCTCCCCTGCTGAACTTATACATTTAGGGTGGTTTGATGCTATAATATAACATTCTTCTCGAAGCAATATGATAATCTATCACAAGTCTAACATTTTCCTGAAGAAATTATTTATTACATACCATGATCCGTCCAAAAAAAGTAAGAATTTGTTATGAAAGTAATTGAAGAAACTGTTTTTGTCTGTCTTAGGTTACACATTCGTCTAAATGAGGTGGTGAAGCAAAATAAAGACTTCAAGAGTAACTCTTCACTTATGGAGCGCAAAGTGGACGAGCTGTCAGACGAAAATGGTGTACTCTCATCCCAGGTAATGACACTCGTGCAAAGGTTTTCTCTGATAAATGTGGTCTCTTTTCCAATCCCCTCTGAAGTGAGTAAACAATCAGTAACAGTCATTTGCCAATTGTACATCTTTGTACAATTGGAGTCAACATAATGAGCTTCAGACTTCTCCTAAACTAAGTCATATAAACATGCTGGTGCAGTTAGGGAATATGCAAGTCTCAGTGGGGTCGACACTAGTAATAACACTTTCAGTCACGTGTGTCAAAATTGGCATCACAACTTTAACTTAACACAAGCTTTCTTTAATGGTTTTGCAGGTGAGAACTATGTGTTCACAGCGTGCCATATTTGAGGCAGAAGTTGGCAGGCTGACAGAAACCCAAGCATTCACTCAGGATGAGTGGAGAAGCAAAACAGGCCACCTACAGAATGAACTGAACAAAGCTACCACTGAAAAGGTAGATGCACCATCACAAGAAATGCTAGAAACTGCTTTGGATTTGTTAAATTATTAACTCAGATTCACATTGAATCCACTAGAAGTAAATTAAACATTCATTCAAGTTTTGTCAGGATTGGAATCAATATTCTACTTTTCCATTACTTTGATTAATTGCATTTCTACTCAAAGTTTAAAAACAATCTAATATGATCCTTTTTGTTTCTCAGGAGATACTGACTGAACAAATTCAGATCCTGCAAGGAAAGATTTCCTGTTTGGAGGATGAAATGAAGAGGGCTACTGAGCAAGAAGTAGGAGAGAACATGGGGCCTGTAATGGAGGTAATGTGATTATGTTTAATTCAGAAAATGTTGTTAATCCAATTTAATCAATCTATTTTGGATTAGATGGCTACTAATTGTGTTCTCTTCTTTGATTTATAGAGAGAAATGTTGGATACAGAAATCAATGGTTTGAAGAATGAGCTGGAGAGCACATTTTGCTCCCTGAAAAAGGCTGAGGTGGAGATTGAGTCCAAAACACAGCAGCTGGCAGAGTATCAACAAGAGATTAATCATCAAAAAGAGCTCCTGAAGCAACAAGAAGCCCAAACGGAGGCAATTATTCAAGCCAAGGATGACATTTTAGACAAATTGGAAAAGGAGATCACTGAGCAGAGAGCTGTCATTCAACAAGAAATCCAGGATCTCAAGATTCAACTTGAGAAAGTTGAGCAGCAGAAAACTGAGCAGATGACCAGACTACAACAGCAAATTGCTGCTTGTGAACAGGAAATAGAAAAACTAAAGGAAATTAAGAAAGAGAAGGAAGGCCTTTTGCTTCAGACTGAAGAAAATGTGAAGTATCTTGAGACAAAGTTATCTGCTGCCAGTTCTCTCTTGGCTGATAAAGACCAACAAATTGATAGTCTCAGAAAAGAAGTTTCCATTCTTACAGATAAAACCCAAAACAACCAAAATGAAATTCAAAATAAAGAGGAAATGCTTGCCACATTACTCCTGGAGAAGTCTAATGAGCAAGATGTTTTTTGTAATAAAATCCAGAGCCTAAGAGTCCAGGTGGAAGACCTTAGCTCGTCTCTCAAACAGGCTGAGCAGGAAATTCAACTTAAGCAAGACCTACTGGCTAAAACCCAACAAGAGAATGTCCAACAAAGAGAGGTACTCCAACAACAGATTGTGACCTGCGAAGTGGCGGTTCAGAAGTTAAACAAAAAAATACAGGTAAAAAACAAGCAGCTTGTTATTCTAAAGAAGGAAAGCTCCCAACAGTCAGAATTGTTGGAGCAAGAGATTACAGATCTGAAAAGCCAACGAGAACATCTGAATGACTCTCTCAGAAAGACCGAAGACCAAGTTCAGACTCAGAAAGTTATGCTTACAAAGCAAGAGCAGCAAAGTGCTCATCAGACGGAGGCCCTGCAGCAACAACTGTCTGCTTCTGAAGAGAGGGTAAGGAGCATGAACGAGGAGATCCAGACTAGAGAGGAACAGATGATCATGTTGAAAAATCAAAGTTCACAGCAGTCAGAACTACTACATGAAGAGATACAAGAGTTAAAGAAACAAGTTGTGTGTCTTAGTTCATCACTGAAGAATGCAGAGAGCAATTTGCAATCAAAGGACGAGCTGTTTGCTGAACATCAACTACAGAGCACTCGGGATATGGAGTCACTCCAGACACAGATGGTATCATCTCAAGATGTGGTGACGATGCTGAATACGGAGATTCATGCTAAGGAGGAGCAATTAATTCTGCTCAAGACTGAGACCTCTTCTCATTCTGAAATGCTACAGCAAGAGATTGAAAGTCTGAATAAACAAATAGAATGTGTGAATGATTCTCTTGAGATCGCTAAGAACCAGGCTCAAGCCAAAGAAGATTTGATGGCCAAGCAGGAGCAGGAAAGCACTTTGAAGATTGAGACACTTGAAAAGCACAGCGCCGCTCTTGAGGAGGAGGTCAATCGTCTGAGGGAGGAAATCCAAACTAAAGAGGGCGAGGTAGACCTGTGGAAGGTTGAGAGCTCCAAGGAGTCACACGTGCTGCACAATGAAATCCAAACTCTTAAGGACCAAGTCCAAAGTTTGAATGAATCCTTGAAGACTACAATAGAGCAGGTTCAGACTAAAGAAAACCTGCTGACTCAGAAGGAAATGGAGATTTCTCAGGAAAAAGATGCATTTGGAATCATGATCACAACCTCTGAAGAGGAGGTGAGAGGGCTAAGGGAGCAGATCAATACTAAAGAGGAACAACTGGCCACACTAGAAAGAGAAGGCTCCACACATTCTGACATGCTACAGCAAGAACTCAAATATCTAAAAACACAACTCTCTAATATGGGTGACTCTCTCACCAAACAAGAGCAGGAGAGTACTCATCAGAAGGAGCTTCTGCAGCAGCAACTGTCATCTTCTGAGGAAGAAGTGAGGAAGATGAAAGAGGAGATCCAAGCTAAAGAGGAACAGATGAGACTGCTGAAGACTGACAGCTCAGGACAGTCAGATGTGCTGAATCAAGAGATACAAGAGTTAAAGAAACAAGTTGAGCGTCTTAGTTCATCACTGAAGAATGCAGAGAACAATTTGCAATCCAAGGACGAGCTGTTTGCTGAACATCAACTACAGAGCACTCGGGATATGGAGTCACTCCAGACACAGATGGTATCATCTCAAGATGTGGTGACAATGCTGAATACAGAGATTCATGCTAAGGAAGAGCAATTAATTCTGCTCAAGACTGAGACCTCTTCTCATTCTGAAATGCTACAGCAAGAGATTGAAAGTCTGAATAAACAAATAGAATGTGTGAATGATTCTCTTGAGATCGCTAAGGACCAGGCTCAAGCCAAAGAAGATTTGATGGCCAAGCAGGAGCAGGAAAGCACTTTGAAGATTGAGACACTTGAAAAGCACAGCGCCGCTCTTGAGGAGGAGGTCAATCGTCTGAGGGAGGAAATCCAAACTAAAGAGGGCGAGGTAGACCTGTGGAAGGTTGAGAGCTCCAAGGAGTCACACGTGCTGCACAATGAAATCCAAACTCTTAAGGACCAAGTCCAAAGTTTGAATGAATCCTTGAAGACTACAATAGAGCAGGTTCAGACTAAAGAAAACCTGCTGACTCAGAAGGAAATGGAGATTTCTCAGGAAAAAGATGCATTTGGAATCATGATCACAACCTCTGAAGAGGAGGTGAGAGGGCTAAGGGAGCAGATCAATACTAAAGAGGAACAACTGGCCACACTAGAAAGAGAAGGCTCCACACATTCTGACATGCTACAGCAAGAACTCAAATATCTAAAAACACAACTCTCTAATATGGGTGACTCTCTCACCAAACAAGAGCAGGAGAGTACTCATCAGAAGGAGCTTCTGCAGCAGCAACTGTCATCTTCTGAGGAAGAAGTGAGGAAGATGAAAGAGGAGATCCAAGCTAAAGAGGAACAGATGAGACTGCTGAAGACTGACAGCTCAGGACAGTCAGATGTGCTGAATCAAGAGATACAAGAGTTAAAGAAACAAGTTGAGCGTCTTAGTTCATCACTGAAGAATGCAGAGAACAATTTGCAATCCAAGGACGAGCTGTTTGCTGAACATCAACTACAGAGCACTCGGGATATGGAGTCACTCCAGACACAGATGGTATCATCTCAAGATGTGGTGACAATGCTGAATACAGAGATTCATGCTAAGGAAGAGCAATTAATTCTGCTCAAGACTGAGACCTCTTCTCATTCTGAAATGCTACAGCAAGAGATTGAAAGTCTGAATAAACAAATAGAATGTGTGAATGATTCTCTTGAGATCGCTAAGGACCAGGCTCAAGCCAAAGAAGATTTGATGGCCAAGCAGGAGCAGGAAAGCACTTTGAAGATTGAGACACTTGAAAAGCACAGCGCCGCTCTTGAGGAGGAGGTCAATCGTCTGAGGGAGGAAATCCAAACTAAAGAGGGCGAGGTAGACCTGTGGAAGGTTGAGAGCTCCAAGGAGTCACACGTGCTGCACAATGAAATCCAAACTCTTAAGGACCAAGTCCAAAGTTTGAATGAATCCTTGAAGACTACAATAGAGCAGGTTCAGACTAAAGAAAACCTGCTGACTCAGAAGGAAATGGAGATTTCTCAGGAAAAAGATGCATTTGGAATCATGATCACAACCTCTGAAGAGGAGGTGAGAGGGCTAAGGGAGCAGATCAATACTAAAGAGGAACAACTGGCCACACTAGAAAGAGAAGGCTCCACACATTCTGACATGCTACAGCAAGAACTCAAATATCTAAAAACACAACTCTCTAATATGGGTGACTCCCTGACAAAGGCTGAGGAGAAGGTTCAAGCTCAGCTTGTCATGCTCATCAAACAAGAGCAGGAGAGTACTCATCAGAAGGAGCTTCTGCAGCAGCAACTGTCATCTTCTGAGGAAGAAGTGAGGAAGAAGAAAGAGGAGATCCAAGCTAAAGAGGAACAGATGAGACTGCTGAAGACTGACAGCTCAGGACAGTCAGATGTGCTGAATCAAGAGATACAAGAGTTAAAGAAACAAGTTGAGCGTCTTAGTTCATCACTGAAGAATGCAGAGAACAATTTGCAATCCAAGGACGAGCTGTTTGCTGAACATCAACTACAGAGCACTCGGGATATGGAGTCACTCCAGACACAGATGGTATCATCTCAAGATGTGGTGACGATGCTGAATACAGAGATTCATGCTAAGGAGGAGCAATTAATTCTGCTCAAGACTGAGACCTCTTCTCATTCTGAAATGCTACAGCAAGAGATTGAAAGTCTGAATAAACAAATAGAATGTGTGAATGATTCTCTTGAGATCGCTAAGGACCAGGCTCAAGCCAAAGAAGATTTGATGGCCAAGCAGGAGCAGGAAAGCACTTTGAAGATTGAGACCGTTGGAAGGCACAGCGCCGCTCTTGAGGAGGAGGTCAATCGTCTGAGGGAGGAAATCCAAACTAAAGAGGGCGAGGTAGACCTGTGGAAGGTTGAGAGCTCCAAGGAGTCACACGTGCTGCACAATGAAATCCAAACTCTTAAGGACCAAGTCCAAAGTTTGAATGAATCCTTGAAGACTACAATAGAGCAGGTGGAAATCTTCAAAATTGAAAAAGGAAAAGAGGAACTCTTGAAAGCGAAAGAAAACGCAGAGGAAATTGAGACTCTGAAGCGAGACCTGCAGGAACAGCTCTCCACTAAATCGGTGGCTACGGAACACTACAAGGCACAGGTTGGTCAGATAACATGACACACAATTCGGTTCAGTGCTTGTATTTCAAACTTGTTTACTGTCAAAAATTGATTTTGATCTTTTCCTTTCACTTGGTTGGTTTGTCTCTTTTGGTGTCAGACGAGTAGTTTGGACTAATATGTTTTCATGTCACAATGCTGCAGATGGAGAAGGCACGGAGTCATTACAACGGAAAGAAACAGCTTCTCCAGGAAAGCCATGGGGAGGTGCTTGAACTCAAGCATTCCTTGGAGGTTAAAGAGCAAGAAGTAAAGGCTACTACCATGCAAAACCAGCTGCTTCAACTGGATTTGGACAAGGCCCAAACCAATGAGAAGGCACTTTTGGACAGAGTGGCTAGTTTGGAGGCACAGGTTGGTATTGTTTTTGAGGCATAAGAACTGAGACACTGTCTCTTTTAACCTACTGTACAAACAAACAAACAAACATTTAATTTAATTTTTGCTGCTGATCTCTTTTTTAAAAACTTTTAAAAATTGATTTGATTGTTTTTTTTAGCTGGCTTTTGCTGACCGTAACCTGCGGCAACAGAATAAGATTCATGGTTACGAAAGAAGTGCAGCAGGGTCGTGTTACTTGGAGGTTCCCTTTGGACTCTCGGGTGTTGAAACTAGAGCACAGGTGAAGAGAACCGTGAGCTCTGACAGCCAGGACCAGAGCTCTCTGGAAGACTCTCTGAACAACACAAGGTAATACAACCCTCAATTAAGTAGCATGACATCTTCTAGGGCTGCAGCTATTTCATTATGCGAGTAAAGACAAAATACTATGGACAGTGTTATAACATCCATCCAAAATGTCATTTCTCTGTAGTTTTGTTATTAGTGTTTTTTAAACACTAATAACAAAGATAAGATGTGAGCAGATCTTCAGTGTCTTAAAACCCATTTTGGTTCATTTATATGTTAAATTTTCCTCGAAAGTGTAGTTTTGAGGTTAGGGAAGGTCATAGTTTTTCATCCTAAAGTGGTTCAAGTAAGTATGCATATGAATTTATGCTTTAAATATGATGTATTGAATTAAGAAAAGCAAAACATTCCACCAAACCAACTCTTTTTACCCGTTTGGGTTTGTAATTTTTTTTACTGTTTTAAATATACCAGACCTGACTTTGTTCCCCCCAAGATGTTCCCATTATCCTAATAATGTCTCTGAAAGTTGGCCTTTGCCCTTGATGTTTTTGTTGTCCCCCGAGCTCTCAACAAAGCAAACAAAGAAGAGCCATAACATCTTACATTGGAGCATAGTGGGAATATATTGTGATTGCAAACTTTTACAATACTCTTTCTTACCTTTTTTGCAGGAAACTTTCAGCGCCTCATGAATCAAGCACACCGCTTGTTCGCAGTTCAGAGCGCTTGGCAGCCAAACGTCGAGGTCTAGAGGCCGAGTCACTGGAATCCCTGTATTTTACCCCTATAAACACCAGACATATCAACAGGTACGTCACACAGTTTCACATAAAAGGAAGGTTTTCTGTTTACAATGAGTGAGAGTGGTGTGTGTTGTAGAGTTCTCCTAAATACCTTTTCAGTTTATTATATACTAACTGCAGACATGAGTGTCTTTTGAATTGCTTATCTTTAATCAACCTTCTTTGCACTACATTACCTTGTGAAAAAATGCTCACATGTGTTTAGAACATTTAGTTGGGTTTATTTAAGCAGTCTTTTTTTTGTTGTACTCCTGTGAAATAGTTTCTTTTCTTTTTTCTTTCTTTTGCGAGACAAGATGTCAAAACCTTTAATCAGAAAAGTAAGATTTAAAACTTAATGTGAAAGTCCCCTTTCTTAAGGAAACACCTGTTTTGATTGAGACCAGTTCTAAATCTTGATTGGCTGAAACTATAATCGGTTGTTAGTGACAACAGCGATGCAAAGCATATGACTAGAAAGAAATCGATATATACAACGTAAATATGATTTACAATTGTTTAAATGTGAGTAATGCAAGACCAATAGGTGTCCTGATTCCAGTCCATAACCATGCAGAAACTAATACTGAATTACTCAAACTGCAGCTCACCAAAAGCTCATTATTTATATATGTAAATATATATATTTTTCTGTTTAAATGTATTTTTTTATATTTCCTGGGCTTTTCTCCCTATCTTATACATACAATATCCTGATTCTAGTAAAACCAGAATCATTGTCTTTTCTCCATACTCAACTATTAAGATCTTTTGTTTTCTTTTGCAGGACCAGTACAGGTACAGGGCAAAGAATGGAGCTGGATTCAACCTGTAGAAATCCAACGTCCTCTGTAAAACGACGCAGGACCACGCAGGTTATTAACATCACCATGACCAAGGTGGAGGATTCTCACTAGCACACTTACTGCATGTTCACAATAATGCACACCGTTTAAGAAGCTACATTTGTATAATCACAATGGGTTCTTTCTCACTATTTTGATGATGATGATGACATTTTACTATTTATGCATTTTGAGGGTTCAGTTGACTCTTCAGTTCAACTCTTAATTTGTTATCCTTAACCTTGTCGTGCTAGGTTTTAACCATCCTGCTATAACTATACGTGTAATTAAAGAGCTCTGTGCCCCTTTCATGTTAGGAGTACTGCTGCCAGTACACTCCAGCAGTGTAAAGATGCATTCAAATGGCTGAACAAAAATGTTTAAACTTGCCCTTTTGAAAACCTTTTCCACACTGAAGCCGTAAGTGATCGTTGAACTCTTATCGTAGAAAACCCCAGGCAGCGGTGAAGATGATGAGACTTTCTACAGTCTGGCCTCAGCTCGCTCCCAACCTAACCTCGCCAGTGCCCACTCTGCACGACCCGTGCCTTTGGTGTCGTTAGACACACCAGCCAGAATGACCAGCGCTGCCAGCGACCAGCTCATCAGTCTTCCAGGTTACAGACGCAGCACAATCCATTCACAGAGTAAGTGTGACGATGTATCTATAACACAAAGGGACAAAATTAAGATTAGACTTTGGATCCTCAACATAGAGGGGGCGGATGTACTAATTAGTTACTAATATGTGGTGATTGATCCCAGATGGGTATTACAGTTGGTGTAATCTTTTCTTTTTTTTTCTTCTACATGTGTTGTCTTTAGCCGCTAGTACGTTCTGTGCGGGGGTAGAGAACGAGCCCGAAGGGGCACCTGACGATTGGAGGAGGATTGCTGAACTCCAGGCCAGGAACAAGGCCTGCCTTCCTCATCTAAAGAGCAGCTACCCTGTGGAGTCTGATGTTAGTAGAGAGGGACACTTGCGTGCACACTGAACATGACAGGAATACAGTCACACAGCAGTAGTCAGAATAGTGTAAAAATTGAGATTGTTGCGGTACCAAAAATATACACAAAAAGGGATTTACACATACAATAAGCCGCTACTGTAAATCTGATACTGGCCTAAAACCATCTTCTACACCAGTAGTCACTACTTCCCACAGCAACAACAAATAGTTTTAGTTGGTGACCACCAATTTATGTAGTGCCTCTTATTCACCAATCCACACACACACTTCCACACCAATGCAGCAAGGTGCAGGCCGAACCGTCGGGTTCAGTGTCTTGCCCTAATCTGAAATATTATGAAATCTTAAGCTTGAAAATATCTTTTTTGTGTTACAGTTGGTTCCAGTTTCTGCATGTTATTTCTCTCTCACTGTTTTGATGAAATCTCTCTCTCTCTTTCTCTGCTCTCATAGACTGGCCGTGGCAGTACTTTCCTTTTCACAGACGAAGAGCTCCGTACGGGTGAACCATCAGACACATTCCGTCGGGCGTCCACGATGCCTGGCCAGCTGCAAGACTCTCTAGCCTCCCATCGGCACTCCTTCATGGTGGGACACTCAGGTGCCGCTGCCAGTACTCGTTCACACCGTCTGTCCTTGATGCCAGGCCAGCTGCCGTCAAAAACTGTCGGCTCCTCTCAGCTGAAAGGCACAAAGCGCGCTTCATCGACGTGGTCGGTAAATCAAACTTCACCTGAGGTTCGTTTGCATTTGAATGCACAGAAATGTTTGTTGCATCTTGTGTAACTAAATGGTTGAACTTGACTGAAGCACAGTAGATGCATGTTTCATAGACTACAATTTGACATAATATCTTTTTCTTCAACTTATTGATAATGTAGTTATTTGAAGTTTAGCATTCAAATTTGACTTTTTGTAATACTACTTATTGTTACTACCATCATTTGACAATCAGCTATCCTATCATAGTACATGACATTCTCACTACCCTAAAGATCACATTTGAGTGATCCGTGTTGAACATTTTTGTAAAAAGAGGACAAGCGGCTGACATATCGACAGTTTTTATTTTTTTAATATTTTTTTTATCATCCAATAACAGTGGTCAGGCTTTTGTGTTTCTTATTGCATTGGTAATCTGAAAGCTTACTGTTTTTATGTTAATATTAATGTAATAAATGACCATGAATCTGAAATGTAACTTTCTGAAATCCTCTTCTCTATCTGACAGAAAAAGGTGAAGGCCAGCTGCTTCCCACGTCCACTCACTCCTAAAAATAAGATCAGTGAACCATCAAGCTCTCAGCTTTACCCTGCCCTCAGTCCAGTGAGTTTATTTTATATATAGACACGCACACACACACATACATGTTTTTGAAAACGGAGACAATGACAAAATGATATAATTTGTGGAACACAATCGTACATATTGTGTTTTGTATGTTTCTCTAAGTTTTCACTTATAATATTCTCTCAGGCTGATCAGAGGCAGTCTATGGTTTTCAGTATTGACAACACACCTAAAAACAGCAACTACCTGAAGAAAGGGCTAAAAAAACTGCGCAGCTCCACCAGGAAATCCCCAGGCAAAAGTTTAAAGAAGTCGCCCACTCCGACATCTTCACGCAACTGCAAGGAAAACATCCACGCTGGAGTGGTGCGAGGAGGCAGGATTGGCAGCTCCAAGTCACCCCAGGTGGCATCTAAAGCACAGAGAGCCACCAGCAGGTCTGCAATGTCTCCTCTGACGGCTAGTGCTCGCAAGGTAAAAACACACATGGGCAAAACCATTAGACTTTTACAGGACACACTTAGATGATAATTTTTAAGGTGGAATTGTTTCTGTCTGCATTTAATTTCCGGAATGCCGCTTGTTGTGTAGTGGCAGAGGTGGGAAATCGGTTTAAATAGGAGGCAGAATGACATAGAATCTCATCAGCTCATAATCAATGATTTGTTAAAATTTATATTTTACTGTCTGATTGTTACTTTACAGTAACAGTACCAACCCTTTTGTCCGCACATATACAAGTGTACCTAATAAACTGGTAACTTTGCATTAATTAATTTGCAACAAATTACTGGCGGTGGATTATATTTGGCTGTCCCTCATTCGTGATCTAACTAATGAAACAAAACTACATCATTGTGAAAGAGAACTTTCCTGAAATGTGTTCGTTCTTTACATCTCAGTAACTGTTTTCAGAAGCATGCGTCTGTCAAGGAAGAAAATCTTGCTGGACGTCTAAAAAGGTCATTAAAGTCATTTTTATTTAGTGACTGGCTTCTTTACACTGGCTGTTCTCACGTCTTGTTCACACTGGCGGGCTGTTCTCACGTCTTGTAAACTCACGGTGTTTTCATTTCATATAACAACCCATGTGGTGTACACATGCATCTGTCACACAACGCATGTCACTTCCACTTATATTATTGTGTTAAAATGTTTCTCTGTGAGCCTCGGTTTAATCAGATTTTTTTTACATTTTTTATTCCACAGATGATGAGCAGGTTGAAGGTGTGAGGACAGGTTCCCGAATTGGATTCATAATTGTCTACAGTTCTACTTGATTATACTTCTTTTTCTTTTTTTTACTGCCTCATTTTTGTTGTTGACTTTCAGGGCTTTTTATAATCTTGTTTTAATCTACTTTTATTTCTTTTGTATTATATTTACATGTTTGTCAATAAAAGGATTTTGTCCATTGAAGGTCCAGAGCTTCTTTTACATACACATCTGTCAGGGCATCATCATTCAGACATCATCATTGCTTGTAACAAAGATGGATTATTACTGCAGTTCCACCTACTGTCCCACAACTATCCCTACAAATCAAAGATTTATGGTACTGATGGTTAAGGATGCCGCTTTCTGACAGTCTGTGTTAATTCTGACAGTTTGCTCAAAGGATCAACTATGGAATTAAAGGGGTTTTAAAGTGAGGTACCTCAATCTGTCAACTCATCCATTTGTTTTGCCTGCTTCTTAGAATTAGCTACTCAATCAATAGCTAGGAGGTCCACTTTGATGTCATTTTAATCTAATGTATTTCCTGCCCAATAGATACTTTCAATTCAAAGCGCTTGACTTGACAGGTAGAGCACCTCCAATGCACCTCCAATTCTTTTGAAAAACAGTTAAAACATCTTATTTCTGTTTCCTTTAGTTAGGTTCACTTTTATTAACAGAGAGATTACTGTTATAATGATTGAGTTAATGAAGAAAACAATGTGACGGTAGAAGATCCCAAGGTCTTCTGGAAATTGTAATCCAAAAATAATTGGGTCCCAATACAAAATTGTCTTGATCTACATATTAGAAGTTGAAAAGTGGAGGCACAGATGTTCAGTGTGTCCAAGAATATGACAAATTCATCCAACAATTACAAGTCATGTAAACCTTTGTAGAAAAGGGTTGTCTCTTTCAGCCTTGGATGTATTATAAAACTAATCTTTTTCTTCTTCATACAGCCATGCTTTCAGCTCATGAAAACATGTCACCTGAGTTCCTCACTATTGAGACACTATTAGACTGCGCATTAACACCTTCAGAATAAAATTACTTTTTGTGGTTCTAGTGTGCATATTTCATTGTCATACAGTCTACTGATTGGAGTAAATAGATTCGAGATTCCGTGCATCCTTTTTAAAACGGAGGTTGAATAAGAGACTCAATATAGCATCAATTAATATGTATACACATTTATTGCACAAGCTGTCTGTTTAAACTGTTCCCGCACACTGATATTTACTTTAGCTGTGTAAGAGAAAAACCACAGGCTCTCAAAGTAGGCCATGCAGTATGATGGGACGTCCAATGTTGTATTAAGGTGACAATAGTGTGTAGGTAAATTTGATATCTGATTTGTACATTTGAAAATAAAGGTGTATATTGAAGTGACGTAATTATGAGTCAATTCACCAAGTGTTTAATTTGTCTGACTGATGACCTAAAGTTTCTTTTTACATTTACATTGGACAACTACATTAAGGGTTTTTTGATAAAAATGCTCAAATGTCTCCATTGCAGTAAGTCGATTATGAGTATTTATTTGATCTACATGTACACATAAGAAATGAATGAGTAAGTTGATACATGTACGCATTATTGAGACGACTGCTTGTGGATTAAAGTTGTGTCGTTATGCCTTTATTTTGAAGTGGGCCGGAAGTCATGATGTTGCCGTTGGGGGACCGGAAACTGACCAGAAACCGAAAGTTAAGGCTGACAAAACAAGGAGGAGAAGTTAATAATCGAGGGCCGGTGATATAACCTTACAGTTCATAGATTTTTTACACAATGTAACTTTAATCTTAAGTATAACAAAATGTTAGCATCACAGTATCGGCGGAGACCGACCGCCTTTATCTTAAACTAACGTTAGGAAAGCACGTTGGATTGATGTATTGTTTTGAATATAACGTTACAGTTATTGCGATAAGTTGGATTTAACGTAGTTCACATAGCTTGAATCATAAATTCACTGTGTGTTAGTCTAGTGCTGCCAGAGACATGGACCCGGACACTGAAGTTGAAAGGTGGGTGTTGTCGGTCACCTGCCATCTTTAATCCTGTTACTCACAAGACGTTTCACGAGCAACGTTACTTCCGTCAGTTGACGTTAAATAACATCAGATAACGATCCATAACGATAACGATTTTTGTTTGTTAATTTACCTCACGTTGTATGATGTCCACTCTTGTGGTTATTGACTACCTATGCAGTTATGTTTCCGTATTTACACTATCACACACTCACGTGCATGTTCAACAGTCACTTATGGCCCACATGTTTCCCATCTTGTCGAACTACTTTGGTGACCTGACTTTTGATATTGTCCATATGTATTTTTTATTTTGTACATGTATCCCAGTAAAATGATATTGGTAATTAATAACCTATTGGAATAATTTAAAAACGTTGTCATACCTTTCATATAACAGCCATTGTTCATCCCCTCAGCATTTTTAGGCAGGAGAATGGGGAGGAAGATGATGATGAGGAGGAGAAGAAGAAGTGGAAGAGGCCTCCCTCCAGCTATGGTTTAATGGAGAGTGACAGTGATGTGATGGAGGAGGAGGAAAAGGAAGAAGAGCTGGACCAGGTCTTCCATCTCCCATGTCCAGTGGTACTCCCTGAACCGACTACTCACCAGGGGACAGGGTACTGCGTGTGTCTTGGTTTAATATTCAAGCATCAACCCGAGGGTTTAAGCATTTTTGTGTTTGGCCTCTTTACCACAGATGTCATACTGCTTCACATAACTGCTTGCTATACCTTGGCTGTGACCTGTTCCCTGGCCAGTTTAACCCTATACAACTGTTCACACTTCCCATATGAATTGATCCAGTAGAGTTGTACAGCTGCCAGAGGTGTGTGTTTGTGCAGAGAGCGCCACAGTCTGCAAACAGAAATGTGAAGTTAGGTCAAAATCAAGGATATCAGCGATATTTCCCTGCTGGGAAATACAGCGTCCCACCAGGCAGCTTCATGAACAGCTTGATGGAAGGATCAACTTGTAAATGTCAATATTCTACATTATTATTTTTAGTCAAAGCAGAGGTTGGCTCTTTATTGCTCCAAATGTCTGAGTTCACTGCATTATATGTTGAAGGGTGAGTAACCTGGGTCTTACCGAGGGGATGTTGTCTCCAATCTGTTGCTAGGTTGCAGATGATTCGCTCAGAGTCTCCAGAGACCCTCTACACCGAGATCACGCAGCAGACCAGACCACCGGGAGCTGTTGTCATTGACACCAGGTGAAAGACACACACACACACACTAATGATAATAATCAGTGGAAATGTATCCATTGCTCCCAAATCCACTACTTTCAACATTTTATTCAACTGAAACTACGTGAAAACATTTCAAAGTTGTAGTCTGTTTATCTACACAAGAGTTGCATATCTTTAACATTTCTCTGTCCCAAATAAATGGGTGAAATCTTTGTCAAAATGTTTATGCTTGGAGAATGTTCGCTGTGCTCTTTCTTAACGTGCTTCCTGTTGTCTCTCAGGTCCTCTGATCTGGGGGACTTTTCAGAAGACAATGAAGAGGAGGCAGATGAAATGTTGATAACTAATTCCCCAGAACCACCTGAGCCAGTTGAACCAGAAGACACAACGCAGACTGATGAGAACAGCCAGCCAGGTCGACTCCACCCAGAGCAGGACTTGCCCCATATATTCAAGGTTGGTGCATCACAGTTGGTCTTGGATGCTTCATATTTTCCTTTCCTCACAGAAGTCGTTGTTTTTCTTAGTTCTCAGTACTTTGTTTGATCTGATGATGCATTTCAACTTAGTTGTTTGTTTAATTGTGATACATCCTAATAACACATATAGTACATTTTCCTATTGAGCTCTTACTGTATTTGTCAAAAATAAACTCCACTGTTGCCATGTATTACAATATAATGAAAAAAAGACTTAAACATTCTATAATAATAATAATTTTGCTAATTTTCTTTATTTCGTCAATATGCTACATCAATGTGTGATACAAATGTAATTGTGGCATCTTGAAGTGGCCCTAAAGCTACCCACACTGCTGAGGGACAACATGTTACCTTGTGTTTTTACACCTTTCTCTCTGTCTACAGAGCATCCAGAGTGTTGTGACGGAGCTCACCAGTGAAGAGCTATTCAAATTTAAGTTGGGGTTTAACCAGTGGGAGCCAAAGATAACCCTGTCACAGGTGATGGAGGGAGACCTTCTTGATTTTGTGGACAGGATCCTGGAGATACTTGGTAAGAAAACCCAGCTAGAGTACAAACAGTGTGAACGGTACAAATAGAGCTCATCCTTTAAAGAAACACATTTTGACTGTTGGGATGGCAGCTGTGAAGTGAACACGTTTTTTTTAAAGTGGAATTTTTCTGTGAGACAACTATAAACTTGAAATTCAGCAGCTGGAATAATTATGCTTTCATTCAGAGTAAAATGCGCTGTTAGAAAAAGAACGATACAGTGGAAGTACACAGGGACTGAACGCTGTCAGTGAATCCTCACTGTTTTTCTCTTTCTTTTTCTTTTATTGACATTCTGTTCTGCAGGCCAGGAGCGTTCCCTGTTGCATACAATAAGTACCCTCAAAACTATCAAGAAGACACAAGAGGCAGACGAACTAAAGAATAAGTGCAAGAGAGGCAAGTTTACTCTGGTTTGATCCAAACACACAGTCTAATATTGGTGCAATTGGTTTGATCTCAGATATTTTATTTAAGAATGCTGTGGCTCCGCTTTTGACAGACTGCTTTCATTTTCTCAGTTTATATTATTTTCAAAGGAACAATAAAAATGTTGACCATGTGATTTAATATCGATTTAAAACCTTACTTTGAGAAAAGACATAGGAAGAGGATCCAGGGTTCAGGCTTGATTGACGCAAGTCTTTTCTGGTGAGAATGTTTGCAGCAACATGAGACTATTATTACTATAACTAGGCAGAGAGGTGGTGTAGCAGAAAGATTGTTCTTCCAATGTGAGATCCAGATTCCAAACCACATTTAGTTTCTTTCTGTTTTTTTACTTTCCTCGTTATCTTTCTCCACCACCAGCGTTGATCCGCTTTTGCCTGAAGAACTATTTGATAGGAAAATACCAAATCATTCACGAGGGGGTCGTTCAAGCCGGAAAACAGAAACTTCTAGATAAAATCTACATTGAGCCCCTGATTTCAACCTGTGGTTATGGAGGAGTCGACCCCTCCCATGAGTTCCGACCCCACCCTCCGTCACCTATCCAGGTCCCCAGTGCCGACACCTTCGTGGGCTTGAACAATCTGTTCCGACTACAGAAGGATGATGGCAAGCCGGTGAGGACGGTGGTGACCACTGGGCTTCCAGGAATTGGTATGTCTGTTTCCGTGGGGAAATTCTCCCTGGACTGGGCAGAACTTCATGCCAATAAGGTGAATCAACAAACAAAAGTTAACTTTGTTGTTGTTTTGACTACTTTTTTGTGACTGACACCAATTTCCTTTCCATGTTTTCTCAGGATCTGCAGTTTGTCATCAAACTTTCATTCAAAAATCTCTGGCTCCTGCGAAACAAAGCGCTTCCTCGTTCACAGGATCTGTCGATCATGGAAATTGTCGAATATTATTATCCCGAGTGCAAAGACATGAAATACCTGGAGGAAGAGGACTGTAAATTCCTCATCATAATGGAATCATTTGATTGTTACCAAGCCTCTCTGGACTGGCAGGTATCCCATCTGCACACATACACCTGGGACTCACATTCACATTTGTAACAGTAAAATAAATCTAGAGCCTGAATTCTCACTACAGTTAACAATATAACGTTTAATATCTCTCTATCAATTAACAGTTTTTGAAAATAAACAATGGTCTCGTGAACAATGCAGGCATGTTTAAAGGCTACCTATTTGTTCCTAATCTAACAAATGATCCGATCGATCGGCCACTGATAATCTGGATGATTTTCATTCTTAATAGTTTGATCGGTCGTCTCTATAAAGGCTGATCAGAAGAGCAGATCAAATGACACATCTATACTCATTTGTCTGCTTTCCCACCTCCTCTTAAATTTGCTGGGCACACACACTCACACACACACTGGCTTCGACAGCAGAACAGCCTGTAAGGATCTTCGCAACAGTATTTTTTCCACGAGTCTAATGCTGTCCATGAGTGTTTAACCAAAACATGACATGCATAAGTATGTACATATTTGTCAGTTGTTACTGGACAGAGAGCGAGAGACACGAGCAGACGCATACAAAGAGCAGATGAGCACAATCGCTTGTTGACTGGTGGGCAAACATAACTTCAGACAGACCCTGTGATCGGATTGGTCGATCAGTGATCTGCCCCAAAAATCCTCATCAGAGCACCCTTACCAGAAACTAATATATGTATATATTATATGTCTCTCTCTGGATTTTCTCTTCAGAATGCTCCAGTGATAAATGACAATTACACCAAAGCACACCCTGACGTCCTGATTGTAAATATCATCCGAGGTACTGTGCTCCGTGGTGCTCGCGTCTGGATCCTGGGGAGACGTGCTGCTGTCTCACAAATACCGCCTCAATACATAGACGCTGTCACAGAAATACAGGGCTTTAGGTGTGTGTGCAGATGTACGATGTGGGTTTTGTGTTTTAATGTCAGTTTGAATTTCCTTTTCTTTTGGGTATCTTATTACTGTATTTTCTGCGTTTTTTTTAGCATTGTGTTTAGTGTATCCACCCTCCTGCTAATATGTTTGATGATGTTCAGGAATATAATTTAGTCAAATTAATTTTAACTTCTCTGTTTCAGTCCAGTTGCATCTTTTTTTTTTGTCCCCCTTTTCTCCAGTGATGAGAAGATAGATGAATTCCTGACATTGCGCTTTTGCGATGCAGAGCTATCGACGAAGATCATACGGCATTATAAGCTCCTCCCATCACTCAGTATACTAGCTCGACAGCCCTTTGTTTGCTGGATGGTGGCCACAGTGTTCGAGCGCCGCTACCGTTACCAGGGTTATGGGGAGCACCCCCCCAGGCTGACGCCATTCTATGTCAACACTATGATCGTCCAGACCAATCGCAGACTGCAGTTCTACTATGGAAAGATGGACCATGAACTGGTAACGTGTGTTATAGTTACTCAAGACAATCGCCATGAAATAATCTTTTTAAGTATGAAAGTAAAACAAACCTTTTCAACCTATTTTATTTGGTACTAGAATGCAATTCAAATTTTGTAATTACATTTTTACAAACAGATTTACTAACCCATAGTTAATATTTGAAATAAGGGGATACCACATCATGGACATTTGTACTATCTGATGCACTCCGATACAATTGACCTGAAAAGAATATTTTTATGAAGCTTATAAATTTCAATTTTTGTTGAGACTGTATAAACACCTAATGATTTAGTGTCAACAAAATCAAAAATGGAGCTTGAATGACTGAATTGTTCAAAAAGACAAACCAGTCATTTGTCCAGAAGCCAAATAACAGCTGATTGTCAATATCATGCTTTCGTCATTTCTCTTTGCACTCAGAAATGGTCCAGTGATGAAAAGAACCTGCTCACAAAGATGGGGAAGATGGCCTTTAAGATGCTGGAGAGGAACACCAGCGTGTTCTTTGAAGAGGACGTGAAGGAGTGCGGTCTGAAGTTGACGGAGGTGACGGTGTTTTCCGGCCTGAGCACTGAGCTCCCCGCCGCAGCCTCAGGGAAGAGGACGTTCTGCTTCATACACTTCAGCTTTCAGGTGAAACTCTTTGCATCTCACTGTACCTGCGTCTCAGTATTCCGTGAAACCTTTTTTTCTTTTACTCTGCTGTATTGTCGTAACAATACACTGAAAACCACTTACTATTTCAGCTCACATTACTTTGTGTTTTTAAAGGTAGTCAACGAAGAGCTGAAAAGTATTTTAACCTTTGACCATCAAAAGAAAAGAAATACTAAGAGATAATGTAACAATTAAAACAGGGACTCGACATAAGAACTTGGACAAAAAGGACATTTCTATAGATCTTTAAAAACTTCATGCAGCTACCGCTGGAAATCCACCGAGCAGACACATGCAGGCTGCCAGGCCACCAGCATACCCTTAAGGATTCACCCTAAAAATCTGCCCCACGTCTTCTCTCCTCCAGGAGTTCATGGCCGCTCTGTACGTCTTCACAGTGTTTCGCACGGAGTCCTGGAACGTTCTGGACTCCGTGTTGGACAAGCCCAAGATCTTCAAATTCAAGGATCCGACCAAATCCGCAGCAGGCCTGGTCCAGTGTGCCGTGGCGCGAACCCTCGCCTCCCCGCTGGGCTACTACGAAATGTTCTTGCGCTTTCTGTGCGGCATGCTGTCCCCGGATTGTCATGACAACCAGCTGCAGGGGTATCTCTACCACCACAAAGCGCCGAAAGTGGGCGGACTGGATGATGTGCGGCAGCTGCTTGAAAAAACGATACAGACTGCTGAAGAAAACCATCGAGACCGGGTGGAAAACTTGAAGGAGTGCCTTAGAGAAATGACCCAGGAAGATGAGTGAGTTGGGTTCAGCTTGCATCCTGATAATCCGTGTCACTTTATGGATATGATGGATAATGGAGAGGATCCGGGACAATGCCGTTATTTTACCTCTACTCTGTGAGTGATTAAAGTTTGATGCTCAAAACACTCAACAGACTCAGTGACATGTTCAGGTCTGTGTCCTTTAGGCTTTATAATATTAAGTTTCATACAATAAACTTTGGTTTCATTAGAAAATGAACGATTCTGTGTCAGTCATGTTACCGCTGCACCAGACAAATTTAAATGTCTATGCATTGCAGTACAGTGGGGGTTATGAAATACTGCATTATGTCTGTTCATGTCTCACAATGAGCGCTAATCAAAATGCATTCTGGATTTTAATTCATCCAACAGATTGGAGAGACAAAAGAAGACATGAACTGTTTTAAGATCTATTAAATGTAAACTAAACAGAAGATGTGATGACACTTGAAGAACTCTGACATTGTTGATTCACAGCAACCCTCATACTACATTGCAATATGAAACCAATGTGCCTGATCTGTTTATATCCAGGCATCGGTAATAAATCATTACTCAACTGTTTCGATTGACGATGTAAGGCCACAAAGAGGAGCTCGGATTTCACATTTTGTCAAAGGTAGCGGTGTATGTGAGTTTAAAAACGCCTTCTGGGTGAAAAGTAATGGTATGGGTGAATGAATAGCTCTATGTTTTTAAAGCTACTATGAGAAACTTTCATTTTGCGTTGATTTTGCGTTGATTTTTTGAGCTTCAAAACCACTTTAAAGTTCCTTGGAGTAACTTTCAATAGGTTCAGCCTTAAATCATAGTGTGTATGCATGTGTTTGGGTGCATATATTATTTTTGTACTTACAGTGAAGTTGTGTTTTCGCGGTGAAAAGATGACACAGTGAACTTATAATTTAAGGCATTGGTTGTGTGAATGTGTGTGCGTGTCCCTGAGAATATCGGAATACTTTCAGGTAAAAGACCATTGATAAGGTGGATGTGGCTATATTCACTTACTCACCTCCTGATGGACTTGTTCCTTCATTTTCTCAATTCATTTATTGCTTTATTTTCATTGCAGTCCTGCACTCCGACTAACAATGGAGTTTGTAGGTGGTTTTAGTCATTTCCTTGGTACCTATTGTCTTTTAGAGTCATGCGACATCCTTAACAAAGATATGTAAGTTGTTGACACTTGGCATCATTATTATTAAGCATGTATGAATCAAAATAAAAAGAGAAATCAATGAGATAATGCGTTTTTTTAATTGGATGAATCAAGATGAACCTACATTACACTACTCACAAAATTGTTTGGAAAAACTAATAGCCCAACATATGCAATGACAGTTATTATCCAAAGGAATAGTGTAAAGGACCCTTCTAGTCTCCAGATCCCCATCTAGTCTTTATTTAGAATCTGCAGGACATCAAAAGCTGCACTCCCGTTAGAGGCCATGAGGTGGCAGCATTTCCCTTTATTTGGCAGCGTCTTTCCATCAATCGAATGTAAAACAGCAAACAGTGAGATGGATAGTTTATATGTATCTACTTCTGATTAGGATATTCTGAAATTTAAAAAAAACTGTTGTCAGGACTACTGTCCCCACACTTTCAACAAATTGAATATAGTTATCACCTTTTTTTCTTTTAAATAATTAATTGCAACTTTAAAAAAAATTGTTACCCAATATTAAACTGGACTGGCTCATTCAATTATTATTCAGTACCTTTTACATATATGGTATACATACCCACAGTGATGTAGTGCCATAGTGTCTTCACAGTAAGCATATTAATTGATAGAATCATGCTGGCTCAGATATTTACCTCAGCTTTAGTACCCACATACTTAGTGACTGAATCCAAAGGCAGGTGTTCCTGCACCATGAGAAAACCATATCAGGGAACCAGTTTTTATTGCTTTGACTCTTTATTTGTTGTTGATATTTGATAGAAATATTATTTTGTAAATCTAAAAATGGAATAATCTCTTTATTCATTTATCTATTTATAAAACACTGCAGTAATATATACGGTGGTTCAACATAAAGGCAAAATGAAAAACACAACTATGATTTTTTTTAAATGACAAGTTAGAACAGAACATACTGAGCAGCTGTGATCAATAGATGAACTGTGCCATGGCCTCTAAAACAAAACAAAAATAATTGTTTACAAATTCAATTTGCATATTTCCACACGCCTCTCCCATTGCTAACTTCATGTCCACGTCTAAATAAAAATATAAAGTTCTGAGTCTGGTGCCCTCCTATGGTCGTATCAAACTAAAAACACTGTGGCCAAGAGCAATGTTCAAGGATGACCTGAGGGCTTTGTGTATATCATACCAAACTCAATGTGATCTGGCCTCTCCTCATGAATAGTAAATAAAGTTAATGTTTTAATCCTGAAATTGAAAACAACAACACAAATGGAAGACTCACAAGAAACAGAGCTACAGCACTTAGACAACAGATTTGACACATCTGCACAGTGGATTATGTATATTGCTAAATGTTAGCTTTTGAGAAAACTGATTTTTTTTCATGCTAACATCTTCAAAATGAAACCACTGTAAATGTGTTTTTGAAAAAGTAGCAAAAGATCCTCTTCATCTTCAGCTGTTCAGCCTCATTGCCTCATGATCACATTGCTTGTAATGTTGTTTGTTTGATAGACATTATATTAACAATTTCTCTCAGACCAACATGGACAGGATTTCAGTACTCCCCTCAAGAGAAAATATTAGAGGAGGAGGATCCCTCTCCCCGGATGGACAGAAGCAATAGATGTCATGTGTACAGAATGAACAGCATTTACAGAGTTACATAAACACATTACATGAATATGACAATGTATGAATGGAACTCCAATCCATGAAACAGAAGGAGGTAGAGAGGAGGGGGCGGGGCATCAGCAGGGCCAAGGTGGGAGGCCCTGCTATTCACTGTGTCACTGAGTTCTGGACGGATTGTCCATCTGTGTGGACAATGTGTTAATAGTATACCAAAACTTATACTGTACTATAACCACAATATAAATATAATACTATTGTGGTAATAGTATACCAAAGGTATACCAAATGGTTTTGGCTCAACCACATGGCTTCAGTCTGCTTCATGCAGGTGGTGTTAGTGTCATGCCAGCAGCATGAACGGTGAATGCTGCGATGCTGATTTGATGCTTGACTTCCTCCCAGGCCTTCGCCGTATCAGCTGAGTTCTTGATGTCAAACAATGCATCATAGATCCCAGGGAAAGACTCCCCTGCATATTTATTATGGCTGCTGGGAGCAAAAATCACGTGCCTGAAACAGAGAAGAGGGGGTGTGCCGCATTAAGGAACGTACTGGAGGGATTACGGATTCTATATTTTTGTGTGCTTTTTAAAACAAGCTCCAAAGTGTTAGTAGTAAAGGCACTACACATGTTTTCAGCATAATTATGAACTATTTAAAAACATTTTTTTAAATTAAACCTATAAACAGGCGTACATGCAGCAGCAACAGTATCATGCAGGATGGTTCTCATCTATTCAAATCTGTCGAGAGCAGAACCTTAAAAATCTGCTTTGATGTGTATCTGTAGAATTTCAATCGTAAAGTCAAACTTAAGTCAGCTACTTAGGGCCAAATTAAGACACTGCAGCTAGTAATAATCACCACTTCAGATGTAATTGCAAATATTTACAAGTAGACAGAGCAATATGTAGCAAAGAAACCAGGTCACAGGAGGGGAACCCAGATCTATAGGGTTTAAAAATGCAGTGTGTCAGAAAAAGACAACAGAACAATTTAGAGCCATCGTGTATTTATTGTAGAATATGTATTATAGGTTTATTAAAGGAATGCAAACTTGGCTTTAATGTAGGAGAACATGTGAACTTGGGAAGAGTAATGCTGCAAAGCACAGATACACATTAGGCCTATAATTCACATGTTCCACCACTGGGGCATCATGTTTACAGCAGCACATACCGTTTTAAAGATAATGATCTACCCTGTGTGGCTTCATCTACCCCTTCCACATGATAAAAAAGTCTTTCTATTAAACTATTACATTAAGAAGTGGGTGAGAGAGTGGGAGAGAGATAATAGGCACTCAACAGAGCCACTGTTAGTAGTAGACATAGACTGCTGTGAAAAGGCCTGTTAATAATGATACAGCCCGGGCTCAACACTAACTTTTAAAAGTCGTTGCCAGGCTTCTGACAGGGCAAAGACATTTGTTTGATGTTGACGGGATAGTTGAACTTTTCGCCCCACAGTCAAACGCAATGCTGTCTGGATCTGGTTCTGACATAGCAATGTTTAAATATCATTAATGCAAACCATATTCCTTTTGATATAGAACATTTCAGGACATGCAAGTATAAACTATTTTAGGAATTATCTCTACGGACCATTCAAAGTAAAATGCAAAGTACAATGCCACAGCACTCACATTCTTGACTGGTTGATGAGACTCCTGTAAAAGCATGTCAAACAAATGGATGTGTGTGTGTGTGTGTGAGACTAACCTGTAGAAGGGTCTGCCAGGTAAGCCCATAGGGTCAATGAAGGCTCTCTCCAGATACATGAGCTGATCATTCATGACACGTACCGGCATAGGACTGATGCACACATACACATGAAATGCCGGTCACACACTTGGCTAGACAGAATTTAGTGGTCACGTTATTATTACACATGCACAAACAATACCGGAGACGTACTTGTGGCCGGAACTACCACAGAGGTCATTATATGTCTGTCTGTCTCTAGTTAGATTTGTCTAGATATGTATCGTAAACAGTACACTGAGTGCACATTTCAAATCATAAATCAACTTGAGAATAAACACCGACATATTTCAGCATTAGTTTGGACACCTAAAACATATGAAATGTTAAACATACTCGTACTCTTCTCGGTTGAGAGTCTGCAGGCGCTCATGGAAGTCCCTGGCTGCAACACTGAAGTTGCCCACAGCAGAAAACAAGGCATCTGAAAATTATTGGAAAAGCCTTTATCATTTAAACATTTTAACTTAACTTAAACTTGATATTTAATCACTATAGTCTGAGCACACGGTGACCAAAAACAACTTACCAAACGACACCTCA
The DNA here is from genome assembly GCF_009769545.1 of Cyclopterus lumpus. Classification (NCBI taxonomy): domain Eukaryota; kingdom Metazoa; phylum Chordata; class Actinopteri; order Perciformes; family Cyclopteridae; genus Cyclopterus; species Cyclopterus lumpus. The sequence goes on from NC_046978.1 coordinate 1,113,751, forward strand.
TACTTCGTCATCTCCTGCGGGTGCCTCTGTGCCAGCTGGACGATGCTCTGCGCGTACTTCCCCAGTGAGTCTGCATACTGGTTGACGTCAAGGGGGAGCAGCTGGGATTCGGCCAATTGGAAGATAAGCCCAGCCCTCACCTGGGCCACCGCCCGAAGCCTCTTGAAGGTGGGGTCGTAAAACTTGTCCACTAACTCAAAGGTTTCATACACACTGTGATAGACTGGATAACTGCTGTACCGCTCTGTTTCCTGAAGGCACAGAGGACATTTCACTGAGTTACACTGACACCTCAGAGGCGGAGTAACCTTTAAAGATACATCACTCAATCTACTTGTGCTCTCATTAACTCAACCCTTAAATTACACAGAAACCACTTTAGATTATGCACAGCGCAACTGCAATTAAAGTATTTTTGATGCAGAAATGTCATCATCCCCAATAAGATAAACAACTAAATAAATCCAAAATCCAAAATGTGTTCCTCAGTGTAGCATAGTATAGGTATATTCAATTATTTATGAATACACACAGACATGAATAAAGTCACACAGATAAAGTTAAGTATATATCACACTGAAGTTACAAAACCTGTATCAAAGAGATAAAGAGTAAGCAAATATTGCAAACTAACAAATATATTGTATTCATATGCACAGGCTCACACAGGAAAACATGTGCACTGGCATAATTATAGTATTCTAAGATTCACAAGTATATCATGAACATTTACACTGATAAAATGGATATGCACCGCGTTGGGTGCTCATACTTAACGAACAGACACACTAAGATATAATTTAGCACACACAGCAATATAATATAACAAAGATCCTTCTGTGACTACAGCGTGTCTCACCTTGTTTTTGGTGTATCTGGCTCTGGCTGCAGCAATTCCCAGACGGATGAAATAGGCCTCAAAATCACTGCCTGACCCGAGTTTACTGATCCTGCAGCACACCAGAATGGAGGACAGATGGGTTTTGTGATTTGCTTAATTAATTTCTGGATCATTTGACTGATTGGCTAACACATGCTACAGTCAAAACAAAGAGAGAATGAAAGCTTTTCAATAGTCCCTTAACATCATTGCATAGTGTATCAAAACTGCAACATTTCTCGAACAGTGGCATTGAATAATTAGTCATCCTCTTGTTGTTTTGTCTTCGACTAACTTGGCTGCAGAAGTTTTGTTTTCCTTCCTATTATTGTTTGTTTTGTTGTCAGTTTGTGTATCCTGGCTATGACCAGAGTAGGCAACTTTGTACCTGGGTGCATCACGGTCATTCGTCCAGTTGTCCCTCTTATGCCAACTCTCGTACAGGGAAACTCCCTCCTCTCCTTCTTCTGGACTGGCTATCTACACGCAAACAGAGAAAGAAAGAGTAAGAGGCAAGGTGGAGAGAAAGACAGGGAGGAAAAGACTGCATAAGACTGAGCATGAAAGAACAAATTCATTTGCTCAAATCAATTTCAGATGTTTGTGTATATGTCTGCTCACCTGCTTAGTGAGGTCGTACACCAAAGTGTGTAGAGATGGAGTGCAGTCCACCCTCAGTGTGTACATGCCTGCAATTCAAATAGATACATCCACACATGTCGTGTTACATCAAAACTAACTACTCATTGAGAATATTAGGCTCTGCGCTAAAACATACTCACCCTCAATGGCGGAGTCGGCATTGACGTAGCCCACAGCTCTCTCCTGCAGCATCTTGGCATTATCCTGTAGAGAAGGCTGTGGTCAGTGTGTGCGTGCGTGTGCACAAGGGTGTGTGGGATGGTGTATGTGTACCTCTGCCCATTCTGTAGATCCCTGCAGTCCAAACTCCTCTGCATCCCAGCTGGCAAATATTATAGTCCTCCTCGGCCTCCAGCCTATATAGATACACAGATACACACCCCCTTGTCTTTGTGGCATTGTAAGGACCACCAGAGCATGCATTATGGTACCTGGACAACCCTTTCAGAGGTTTGTGCAATGTTAAAAAACAACACATCAGACAGTGTCCTGGAGTGGACGTAAACAGAGATGTCATTTCACTCACACACACACACACACACACACACACACACACACACACACACACACACACACACACACACACACACACACACACACACACACACACAATTGAGACAATTGACACCATTATTCACAATTAACACCGGTAGAGACGTACCTTTACGAAGCAGCAAGCCAAAGGTCCTGACGATTTCATGGACCACAGCAGCACCAGACATGGGATCAATCCCTCCAAACACCCAGGCATCCCGGTGCCCTCCCAGAATCACATACCTGTCTACACAGACAAACACAGAGACAACAGCACACGTTGATAGAGAAATTAGAGAACGAGAGATACATTATGAGAATTTCCTAGCTAACTTTACACCGTTACTCTTTGAATCTGTATTGAACACAATGATGTGTTCTTTCTATTAAACAAATGCTACCAAATACCTCAATCTATCACCCCAAAAACTGTTCTTTTGTTGAAAGCTGCAGCAAGTAAAATTAGCTCATCATCCCTGTTATTATGATTATCTCAGCATTGGTGTCCAGACTGACATTACTGGTGTTTCACACATGTGTTGGTTGTGTGTTTGGTCTACTCATCTCACCCAAATGGAGTTTTGCTCTCTACCCGCTTCCATTTACCCCACTGTCTTTTGAGTTTCATGCAGTGACGGTTACTCATCCGGTTCAACTAACCATTGTTGTTCTCTACCGTCCACCTGGCTCCTTGGGAGACTTCTTGGAAGAACTAGACGTCCTCCTATCAAACTTCCCAGAAAACGGCCCCCTGCTCTTCCTTCTGGGTGACTTTAACATCCAGACTGAGAAGTCATGTGACCTGCTACTCTTACTGTCTTCCTTTGCTCTCTCTCTCAGTCCTTCCCCTCCTACTCACAAAGCTGGCAACCACCTTGACTATATTTTCACCAGAAACTGCTCTACATCTAACCTCACTGTAACTCCACTTCATGTCTCTGACCACTTCTTCATCTCGTACTCTCTCCCACTCTTTGGAACTGACAACCCTCCCACAACGGACTCTGCACCTGTCCGTCGCAACATCCGCACCCTCTCACCCTCCTCTCTGGCCTCGTCTGTTCTATCTGCCCTCCCCTCAACTGACTCCTTCTCACTCATGCAGCCTAACTTTGCCACTGACACTCTCCTCTCTACTCTGTCTTCCTTTCTTGATTCTCTCTGTCCTCTTATGGCTCGAAAGTCCTCTCCGACTCCGTGGCTATCCGAACCAATGCGCGCCAAGAGAGCCACTATGCGAGGAAAGGAAATGGCGAAAATCCAAACTCGCCTATAAATCTCTTCTCTCCTCCTTCTCTGCCTCTATCTCTGCAGCCAAAAGTCTGTTCTACCAATCCAGAATCGAATCCTCTTTGTCTAACCCCAAAAAGCTCTTCTCTATTTTTTCCAACCTCCTTGACCCCCCTGTTCCCCCCCTCCCTTCACCCTTCTACCAAGCCACTTTGTTGACTACTTTACAAAAAAGATAGACGACATACGCTCTTCATTTACTAATCCATCTTCTATAACTACACCTCCAGTAACTTCATCTTTTTCCCCCTCGTTTTCCTCTTTTATCCCCCTGTCTCCCAATCAAGTTCTTACCTTGGTAACCTCTGACCCCCTAACCACCTGCCCCCTTGACCCAATCCCGTCTCACCTTCTCCAGTCCATTGCTCCGGACCTTCTTCCCTTTCTCACCCATCTCATTAACACCTCCCTCTCAACCGGCTGTTTCCCCAACTCTCTGAAGGAGGCAAGAGTCAACCCTCTCCTGAAGAAACCCACTCTCGACCCATCTGAAGTCAATAACTACAGACCTGAAGTCAATAACTACAGACCTGTCTCTCTCCTCCCCTTTTACATTACATTACATGTCATTTAGCTGAAGGTTTTATCCAAAGCGACTTACAATAAGTGCATTAAACCGTGAGTCCAAACTCAGAACAACAAGAATCAAGCAAGTACAATTTCTTCAATAACGTTAAATTACAAAGTGCTATCAGTAAGAGCCATTTAAGTGCTACTAAAGTGTTAAACTACAAAGTCCTATCAGTAAGAGACATTTAAGTGCTACTAAAGTGCTACTACGGCTCTACCTTCCCCTTCCTTTCCAAATCTCTCAGTGGATGTCTGCACACCACCTGAAAATTAACCCGGCCAAGACTGAACTTCTCCTCCCTCCAGGAAAAGGCTCTCCCACCCACGACCTGACTATTAACTTCAACAACTCAGTGCTGGCTCCAACTCCGACTGCCAGGAACCTCGGAGTGACGCTCGACAGTCAACTCTCCCTGACTGCCAACATTACCACAACAACACGCTCCTGTAGGTACATGCTGTACAACATCAGGAGAATACGATGATACTCAGAAGGCGGCACAGGTTCTGGTCCAGGCTCTGGTCATCTCACGGCTGGACTATTGCAACTCCCTCCTGGCAGGTCTACCTGCTAATGCCATTCGACCTCTACAGCTCATCCAGAATGCAGCTGCTCGACTGGTCTTCAACCTCCCGAAATTTACCCACACTACTCCGCTCCTCCGCGACCTTCACTGGTTACCGGTGGCCGCCCGCATCCGCTTCAAAACATTGGTACTTGCGTACCGTGCTACATCCAGGACATAGTCAAACCATACACCCCACTCCGTTCACTTCGCTCGGCTTCTGCCAATCGGCTTGTAGCTCCTTCACTTCGAGCTAAACACTCAACAAAGTCACGACTGTTTGCTGTGCTGGCTCCTCATTGGTGGAACGAGCTCCCCATTGACATCAGGACAGCAGAAAGTCTCTACACCTTCCGTTGCAAACTAAAAACACATCTTTTTCGACTATACCTTGAATAGGGAAGGTAGAGCCGTAGTAGCACTCTAGTAGCACTTAAATGTCCCTTACCGATAGCACTTTGTTGTTTAGCACTTTGGTAGCACTTAAATGTCTCTTACTGATAGCACTTTGTAGTTTAATGTTATTGAAGAAATTGTACTTGCTTGATTCTTGTTGTTCTGAGTTTGGACTCATGGTTTAATGCACTTATTGTAAGTCGCTTTGGATAAAAGCGTCAGCTAAATGACATGTAATGTAAATGTAATGTGTTCAATGTTGCTGAAAGCTTTCATGAAGGATTGGAGCCGGTTGGATTGTGGTGCTGTACCTGGTTCCAGAGCTCCTCTAATCCTGCCAATGACGTTGTGGATACGGGTTACCTGGTTGTTCGTGTGGATGTTCATACGCACCTTCCTGAGACACACATATTAAGAAAAGGTTGATTCACACAGCGGAGAAAAAGATACAGCGACAAATAAAGAGAGGAAGTCCTTTTGACAGGAAATGGCTAACTTGAGCAGAATTTGGGATTTGGAATAGAAAGCATTCACAAAGGAATGGTGTTTTATCTATTTGATTTTAAAATGCACAGCAGCCTGTTCATTGTGTTTATTTATTGTGTCAGACACAGATTGATAAAGTAGAAGAGAGAAGAGGAAGGCAGGGAATTTGACGCCTCAAAATTAATTTCTACAGAAACATAATTCAGGCAAAGTAAGAGAATAACACGTTCGATGACATGGAGAAGGTTGCTCCAGAAATTCACAAAACATTCACCACAGTTCAAATATACAAAAAAAACGTGTGCAGCTTGTTTCTGTGTGAATGTGCTAAGTATGTCTCGCACACACAGGAAGTACAAGGGCCTCCGTTGTACGCCAGTTGGCTACTTGCCACTGGGTCATTAAAGCCGAGCAAGAGAAAAAGAGCAACACAAGTGGAGAGGCAATTTAAACAGACAGCAGTGGAGCAGAAGGGGAGAGACCATCAACTAGACTAGCGTGGAGAGTTTTACATGAAAAAAGTAGTTTGAATGGAGAATCAGGATAAAACAAGGTGAAGTGGCCACAAGTAGTCATTGTTTAACTGGACATAAAAGCTCAATGTATAGGCACTTACTGGCTCTTGAAGTCTCCCGTAAAGCCTGGACCAATCCTGTAGGATACATCCAGAGTTCCTTTCCAGTTGTTGGGTGGAATCTGTCCTCCCATGTTCCTGTTGAATGGCAAATAGTTCACATCTTCTGGGCAAAAATACAAATGAACAGCTCGATTTATTTAAGGACCCCCATAAAAACTAAATTCAAGATTTAAATCACAATGTTTTAAAGGCCCGATGTGGTCCAGCCTGAAATAGCGGAACAATTCTTAGTTAGATTGTTATGACATTTTTGCAAATACATTCATGTACATTCATGTCCCCCACCGATGGCACCACCATCAGGTCAGTTTTTACCTTCAAAACTTGTGACAGTTTCAGTTGCACTTTGGGTTAATTAGCAAAAGTTAGCATGCTAACAGGCTAAACCATGGGGAACACTATCCAACCATCTGCATCCTATCATTGTCATCGCGTGCATGTTAGCACGTTGATGTAATAGCACTGCTCTGAATGATGGAATGCTTGAACTTTGGAAAGAAAAATAAATATCTTTACTTCAGCAGGTGAATTGCATCATTGTAGCCAATTGGATGTACAGGAATGTTGGGAAGGCCCACTACGTTCTCAAGGTTGGATCTGTAGGTATATTCTGTAAGAGAACAGACAGTAAACTAACACACGGACAAATAACGGATTTAAATAAACTAACACACATGTTAACACTTATACAGGCTCACATGTACAGTACAAGCACACAGAGATACACACCCTTAGCGGGGTACCCGGGTGTGAGTGGGTCTCCTGCTCCATTCATGTTGAAAATATTTCCTCTCTGAGCTCCTCCGCCGGGTAGGTTCCAACCATGAGGGTAGGACTTCACACACACATACATAAATAATTAAGAAGCTTTATTTGAAACCACAGATTGCATTTGTCTCCTGGATTCAAATATTTGCAGATATTATCACGGCCCACATTCCTGAAGGCCAGCTCATAGCATCTACTACTAATCCAATCATAATCTGGCTCATACATTTGCGGTTGTTGTCACCTTTTGAGTCTTTGTGCGTCTGGCTTGGCTAAATGTGTCCCTTGAGCCGGGAGCAGGAACGACCTTAGAGGTGGTTTTGACAGATTTTGTCACCATGATAGCATCACAACTGTGCAAGTTGTACTTTACAGGTGTGTAGTGTAGATCAATATGAAGGCCAAGGTTGAGGATGGGTGTCGTTCGAGGGTGCTGGAAGTAGGAAGGGAGCAAGTGGGGAAGAGGCCCCCTACTTTATGCACCTGGCCTGATTTGGTGTCAGACCATGGGGCAATTTGGCCTGATGGTCTCCTGTTCGACTTGTTCTTTTTAAAGCTTATCACAACGCAAACATGCTCTGATGCAAAATACTCTACCTGGACTCCAACAGCACAGTAATCTGCCGGGTCTGAGAACAAAATGACCCCCTTTGCTCCGGCTAACATGGCGTTTGTCACCTGGTGGAACAAGACAGACGTGATTCATTCAGATGGCTTACACAATGTTATTTATTGATGTCCCTTTTCTGTCTTTGTGGATCACAAAATAGTGGTGATTGGTTTGATTTTGACGAATTGCTTAAAATATTAAAAGATGTGCACGAAGATATTTGGACATTTAGCTGCTTTTTAAATGTTAACTTCTATTACATCTAACCTCAGGTTTACATTTCTGACTGAAATCCTTTAACCGGCCGTTTCATGTTAAATCAAGACCTGGATTTTCTTACCTTGTTGCCTCTGAATATTTTTCCATATCTGATAATGACAATCTTCCCAGTAACATTGATGCCCATATCCTTCTCCAACTGGGAAAAGTCTTCTGTTCGACCATAGTTCACATACACCAAATCCCCCTAGAGAGAGAGAGACAGAAAGAAGAGACATCTTAGGTTATCAGATAGGTGAGGATGGGTAATGTTTAAAATCCTTGTTAACTTTACTACTTTACTACTGCTGTTAAAACGTATTTAAACACCCCTGTCAGTATGAAAATGTTGTTTTAGTGTGTGTGTGTTTGTGTGTGTGTACCTCAGGTTGTCCTTTGGCAGAGAAGGCACTGTATGGAGGTACAATGTTAGAAACATCTTCATAACCCTCTGGAACTGGCTCAGCCAAGGATGTGTTAAAAACCTGTGAAAGAAAGATAAATTGGCCCTTTACTCTTTATAATAAATGCTTTGGAATTTGTAATGTCTCCACTGTCAACTCACTGGGAAATAGGCAGAGGTGGAACGCATTTACTCAAGTACAAAGTAAAATCCAATCTCAAAAGTTTTGCCCAAATATCTCGATATTGCAAGGATATTATAGGGTTGACCAGTGGTGCTAAATAATAATTGGTAATGTGAATATAATGACTAAGTGGGTAGGCAAATAATAGAGCAGTCTGGTAAGCTCAGAAAAGTACATCACTTTACTGTAATGCAGCCTTTAAAACAAGGAAAACACTTATACCATATAACGTTTCCAAAATATAGATCTGATATATGATCGATATATTGTCCATTCCTAAACCTAAATGTTAATCATGACTGTTTCCTGAATGCATCTTGGCCGTGCAGTATACACTGGTCTTTTTTCTCTTGTTTGCCTCTGTGCTGTATCATTATCTGTCCTCAGGAGACACATGGAGAGAGGTTTATCTCGCCACAGGGCTATAAAAGGACCTTGGACTTGAATGAGCTGTCTTGCAGTGTTGTATTGAGGTGGAGCCGAAGCAGCCTGGTGCAGTATGTGGCCGTGCCATCTCCACCTGCACGCTGAAACTTTGTTATCTCTCCACACAGACTGAGAAGTAGCCCGGTGGTTTGGACTCATTTAGGGTTCTTGTTAGAGAACTTGAAATCAGCAGGGGGCTGAGTGAGGAGAATGGAGTATTTCACCAGAGAGCTTGAAGTGGTGAAAATGGGATAGTATCACAATAAGTTTGGCAATCATTAAACTAAAGCATACATTTAAATGTGTTTCTCATTGAGAACACAAGGCATGCAAATGCTCATTTATAATCAATTTAAATGGTAGCTGTGTATCAAATTATTACAATAATACGCCAGAAACCAGCACAGAGGTTTTTGCAAGACTCATTTTCAGAGAGGTTGAAATGATTATACTGTATGTGAGCAAAACATGCTTTACTGTACTGATCTTTTTTCAGTTTGAGTGCATTTGACTGCATGTGTCCATGTTCTGTGCAGTACCTCACTGCCAAACTGATCAACTATCGAGATGTAATTCGGCTGTGATTTGTTGGGATAGGACAGCAGCACGTCATAGGGCACCATCTCCACTGTGTCCAGTCCAAACTCCAGCCACTCTTTCCCGATCTGCTCTGCATATCTCAGATTTTGCTCTGTACCAGCCAGGTGGGGGAGTCGTGTAAATTTCCTGTGGAGAGGATGTAAACAGTTAGTCGCGGGGCTAGCGGTCGCTTACAGAATAAAACACGTTGGAGGTCAGCCAACATTCATTTGATGATATATACCTGTGTTTCTCTTGCTTTGACATGCCACAGTAAGTCACATTTAAGTAACAGTGAAGTGTAAGTTGTTGGTGGAGTTGTTACATGAAACATTAGGGGATCACTGCAGTCTTTAGATTGCATCCATGTAGGGCTGAAAGTATGTGTAGTATTAATAGAATACATTAGTCAGGACAAAAGTGCTGGGCATTCAGGAAACTGTCTCCTTGAACTTTCTTCCTTCACAAGGAACTCCTCCATGAGACTTTAAGTATATTTTCTTTCCATCTTTCAAAGAAGACCATCGTGTTTGTTAATTGGTTTACTTGTACTGGTGGATAAGACAGGTTAAGCGTGTTTGTGATGTTGTTTACCAAAGGTGTTGTCTGATCTGGTCTGGCTGCATTCCCTGCAGTAGTTCCTTCAAATATTTACCAGAAGTACTTTTATTTGCAGAGTTTGAGCGTGTGGTGTTTGCAGACCAGCCTGCAGCACAGATACAAACAAACACAGGATGAACAGTTCAACAAATTACATAATTATTGGGCGAATACAGAATATCTACGTGTCACTCACTGCTCAATTGCTTTGCATAATCGTGGAAATTACATTTCAAATGGAGTTGTGATTATGGAAAGCATGTGTGAGCCTGCAGCGAGCAGGAAGACGTGAAACGAGTCAGAGTAGTGACAAACTAAAAACTCACACACACAACAACACGCCTTCAAGATCCAACGACAAGAGCACCAAGAAGATTCGATAGTTGATGATAATAATTTTAGACTGGACATTTACTAAGAAAACTGAGATTTTTATTTCTTCATGATGTGTATTTATTTATGCTATTTCAGCAACCGCCTTGACTTCCATTTATACAGCTGTCACGTTATCTTCATTGTTAAATAAGGGACTTTCATTAATTATCAACAAACACTCAGAGCATAGTAGATTATTGCATTACTGTCCAGTGAAAGTTGTGTTATCGAGTCTTACCTATGAAGAAGCCCAGTAACAACGAAGCTGTCACAATCACAATCCACCTCATCCACCAAATTATCCTGGACTCCTTTCTCATTGTAAAGCAGTACGTCTGAGAGGCGTCCATGCACCGACACGACTGACTCTGCAGAGCACCCACGCAGAGATAGAGATAGAGATAGAGAGTTATTTGTTTAAGTAGTGCACGTGGAGCGAGAGAAGGAGACAAAGAGAAGGAGGGAGGGAGTGGGTTATGTGGCTTTCTGTGTCTGTGTTTCAATGAGGGACAAGTTGCAGAGGAATCCAAAGAGGGATTAGTGGTATGTTTGGCCGGTAGACGGATGACTGTCTTTTGCACCATTGCCATTTATGTGCTGACTCAGTATTACTCAACACGAGACAAGGGAGCCAAGAATCGAGAATCCAGCCAAGAATGAGTTGTAGAAGTACCAAATTAGTGCAGAAAGGAGTCAAGAATTAGTTTCTTAAGAACGACACTAAAGCTGCAGACACCTCTACTCAGTTTATATAGAAAAGGTTTCTTACAGTAACTAGGACTCCTAATGGATCAACATCTTAATTACACACTTTGTGAGCCGTATCACATTGCAATTACCTCAATCTAAAAGTGAACATGTTTTAACTGGCACTAAAATACAAGTAGCATATAAACTGGAAAAGCTTTTATTCATAAATTAAATTAACAAATTAGACTCATCACATATCTGTGCAGCCCATTTCTACAAAAGACATGCATCAAAGTTAGACACAACATAATAGAAACAATCACAGTAACTATCAACGTGGACTCACTCATTGACTTCAAACTCAAGTTAAAGCACTGGTGTATATTACTGTAGATGATCATACATATTTTCCCACACTATAAGACAAACGGGCCGTGGTCGTGCTCGACCCCTCTTGGTCCTGTGAACAGCTGTGTGGGGTGGAGGACGGCTCTTTCATGTGGTGGGCTGGAGCGTGAAGCCGGGAGGAGGCTCTCTGCCTTCAGGAATGTGGGGAGGACACAGACCACAGCTCTGCTCATCCTCAACACGCTCGGTATCCGGAGAGAAAACCTTCATTAAACCTGCGACCTGAAGCTCGTATGGGGAGTTGGATTTTCATTTAATTTGAACTGTGTGGTTTGGGTACCTAAGTTCTCAGAGTTTAGATATATTTACATGATCAAATGAGCATGACGGCCTCTTCTGCTGGATTTATTAAGCATTTTTTTCAGGCAGGCGAAGTATTAGTGAGAAAAAGAAATATTTAGAAATGTCGGGACCACTCCTTTGGCAATATAAAAAATAATACAATGTTTTAACACATTTTAGCATTAATTCCAATCGATGTTTTCAGGACTCAGATAAATGATTTGTCAAAAGATAACATCACTTTTTAAGTTCACAAAATGTACATGATCCTATTTAAAATATTTCCACAAAAACAATATATAAGTACCTTTACTGTTTGACGATATTCAGAGGATAGTTTATGTTTTGTGGGGTTGCAGATCCTCTTGCAGTTACTTCATACAAAAACTAAATAGGGCATCACACAAAACAAATATGTGGTGGATGGAGATATCACAACAAGTATTAGCAGGGAAGAAACCACGTGCATCTACAACAATCAATCCTTAAATATTATCGCTACATGTTTAAACCAAAGGACAAGTTCACTCTGGTGAACCAACCTCAGAAACCATATAATCCCAGATCTCAGTTTAATAGCCATTCTGGAGCTTTATTACTTTTCTAGTAATGCTCGTGTGATCAAATACAGTTACTTAACAGACTAAAGTGAGATGGACAAAGATACACTTTGAAATCTGCTATCAAATTGTGTAAAATATGTGAATGCTGTAGCTTTGAGGTTGTTCTTAGTTTTGCTTGTTGTGGGTGCAGCTGTCCACGTACCTTTGGTATTTTCAAGCTTTCTTTCCTCCAGCGTGTACATCTGTTGGTAAATCTCTGGTCCCATACAGATCTCCTGTCATTACAGCTTCAGCTGCATTTCTTTCTTAAGACACAGGATGGCGCTGACAGCCCACAGAGATGGCATGTACCAGCCTACTTGGTGCACTTGTCAGGTACCGACACTTGCAGCCATGTGGCTAATGTCACCTCACAATCGGAGGTGTAATCTACGAATGTATTAAACTATATAGCAATATCAGAGATTAACACGTTGGTCAGAAATAAGCAGTAGCACCTCTGAAGCATTGATTATACTGCTTCTGCCACTTTGAGGTTACAATGAGGCATTCTTTAAAAGGTTAATCAGTTGTAATGAATGGGTTTATTATGATTAATAAATCATTAAGTAATAATTAATAAATCATTAAGTAATGCACTTTGGATCGGTTATGTAATGTAATGTAATGTTATAAAACATTCATAAGAACAGATTTGTAATCAGCAGATTGGGAAAATCCCTTTGGCAGGTGTTTACCTTTTCAGTTTGTTTAAGTAACTATGTGTAATCTATTAATAAATGCTCTCACTAATAGTGAATACATCATTTATAAAGAGTTTGAATCATCCTATCTGCCATTCCAAGTTTTAATTAATAAGATGTTAAGACCTGAAATAAGTAATCATTGGTCTCACTTATCAATGATATTTTTCACAACACATATTAGTTGTAGATGATTTATTTCGCATAAGTAGTGCTTATTAGTGTACTACAGTAGGTGAGGATACGAGTGCACTTTATTGTAAGACTATGGCGCCCTCTAGTGGCAGAGAGGAGCAGTGTGGCGTGATGTGTATTGTTCTGTCTGTTTGGGAGGAATAAAGCGAACCAACAAGGTCACTTCTGTTTAACGACGCGGCTCACCTTAACGTGCCGTAAAGCAGACTGACACGAGATGAGGGCTCGAGCCTTGTTTCATCCGGAGCTCCTCACCGCCAAGACTTGTCGGAGTTGGAGGGGGTGAGAGGGTGAGGGGTGAGAGGGTGAGGGGTGAGAGGGTGACGGGGGAGCAAACTGCGCTCGGAGCAGGCAGACAGTCAGCGGCGTAGCGAAGGAGTGCAGGCGGGGGGACGGAGCGGACACCGGCCGGTCTGTGGACGCTGCACACCGGCAGTCAGGCGGGCGCTGAGCTGCGAGGAGGACGAGCCTTCAGCTCTCAGGCACACCGACGCGTGGGTGGAAAGGTTTGCGGCAGCTGCTGAGCCAGTGAAGGTCCATCATGGTCGTGTCGTTGCGGAGCTGGCTCGCCAACGAGGGAGGGAAGCACTTTGTCCTGGTGGGGAAACTTTTGTTGAGTTTTTTGTTGTGCATCTGTTCTACGAGAGTAGACTGTTTGGTTTGCCTGCGACTAAAACTTGCAAATTATGTCGACGTTTTCTACCAACTTCCATCCTTAGTGAATTGACTCTTAGTCAGTTTGTCAATGGTCTTAGTGAGTTTAGTGTGTGCCTTAAGTGCTGCATCCATACTACAACTATTATATGTTATGGATTTATTGTTTGTTAAAGATTACATGTAAACATAAAATGTGGGACATCCCAGCAGAACACATTTGGAATTTATTATATTTATGTTCTATATGTATCTATCTCCTGGTAATAAAAATAAGGATGTAGTTCAGACTGTGTGTGTGTGTGTGTGTGTAGATGCTGTGGCTGGGGGCGAACACCTGGCTCTTCCTGAAGACCTTTCTGCTGTATTTCACTGGACAGCAGTATCACTATCTCTACAAGATGCTCGGGGTAAGACGTGACACATTTACATATGGCACACTGCATTTATTATCAATGCTCATTACCCAATACTTTTACAGTTATAATCTGTAATCCGAATCTAAACGAAAAATGCTATCTTTATCTGCAAGTGAACCTCTTCCTTTACTGTATACTTGTGAAAAGGTTTAAACAATACTACCTGGACCTTTAGATAACTAACGTTCATATGTACAGAACAAAAGATTTGGTATCAAATATTAAGTTCATATTGTTTATTTATTCTCTAAAAGTCACACTGTGGCCTGGGAGGAAACCTGACAAGTTTATATTGATCTGCTTCAGCTTGTTACATGCAATCCCACACACATCATTAGCGAGACGTAATGACTGACACAACATACAAATCCCAAATATATGCTGATGTAGTTTTTATGGCAGACATTTTGGGGAAAGCACAGGTGTAAACAATAAAATAAGGATGGATGAATTCAGGGTCCTGGTTGCGTGCATGCTGACTCAACGTCACACTGACATTGCAAGCCATCGTTAATGTTATTAGTAACCCCTGTGCTTTTCTCACCAATCACAAGTCAAAAGGTTTGCTTTGAAAAAGACCAACATTGGGTTTGAAATCACCCCCCTCTTCCTATGTCGTTACTATGTTTCACCTCCGACCATTTGTGCACGCTACTTTTTCCCCACAATGCAACGTGTCACATTTTACACATGCTAGAATTACAGTTGCTTGAAACTACACCTGTTAGTGTTGTCACAAAATGTGATAACTGTCAGATTTATTGCTAACTATTGAGTAAAATATTGAATATTTCTTATCCAGGCAATTGTTTTATTTGTAAAGCTCCTACAGACCTGGCGGTCCACTCACACAGGTGTTGTCACTTATTATGCTTGATTAGATTTATACTCAGGACTGTGTTTGGGGGTACACAGTGTGTTATTGTGTACACAGAGATGAACCTAGATTTGTGCGCCTTCGTAGCCGTGTAGCCAGTTTGATTCCAGCCTTCGTACATGTCAGACCTCTCTCTCTCCCCCCAGTTCTAGTCTCTGTCTCTGAAACTGTCAAATAAAGGCAAAAATGCCAAATCATAAGATTTCTACATGTAGTAATAATTACAGCGTCCACAGTGACACATGAATAGTAACTAAATTGCCCCCTAAATTGGTCTAGTACCTTCCTAGATGACAGCTGTCTGACTGTAAGTGTTTTGTAAGTAAAGGGACTAAATCTCTGTTTTTGAAGAAACATGCTGCTTCAGAGACTTCTATTTATATCACAGGATCAGGTTTTCAGGTTTTGTGATGGATGGCCGACTGTCACATGCAATTAGCCACAACTGTGTGTGTGTGAGTGTGTGTTTAGAGGTTACCCAGTCTGTGCCGGTCCAATAGTGACACAAGCTCGGGCACAAATTCGCACGAACTCACGCAGAATAAGACATTATATTTTGATGCACTTTGGCTCCTGCGAGCGTTGCTGTAATTGTTGTCACAAGTTCATGTTGGTGCATTTGTGTGCACGCGTGTGTGTGTGTTGTTGTTTTTTTGTGCTAGAGCAAATGCTCCTCGCCTTTGGAGAAAATCCCACAAATGTCACTGACATTACTTTCCAATCACCTGAGACGTTCTCAGCTCAAGATGCTGCCTGTTGCTATTCGCCAGCTATTTGCTCCCTAATTTTCAAGACCTGTGTTAGTATTCAGTCAGTGAAGAATATACAAAAGGAAAATTGTTTGCAGGAGAGTTGTGTCTAGTATGGAATACAAGAAAGGGTAATATTTGTCAGAAGGCAGCATGTGTGAGCTATTCATGCTCCCCCTTTACAGTGGGAGGCGCCGGGGAGAGAGGGACAAGTGTGGGCACGCCGCTGGCTTTGACTGAATGCCTTGCCGCGGGGCTAGAGTATGTGTGTGTGTGTGTGTGTGTGTGTCTGTGTGTCTGTGTGCATACATGCAAGATTGAGATGTATTTTGAAGCTTTAATGCAGCTTAAGAGAATTTAAATGCATCTTCTAAAAGCATCTTATCACATTCACCTGGTTTTGTGTGTGTATGTGTGTGTGTGATATGTGACAGCAGGATATCAGATCTCCTGCTTGTGGTTTTGCCGTCAGCTACTTTTCTAGGTTAAAGGTATCAGACTTTAAGTGTCATCCTTGACTTGCTCTATTTTCACTTTGACCTGTTTGTTTGCTCCATTCTTATATTTCAGAAACCTTGCAGTATGCCTTGCAATTCTATCTGTTTCAGTCCAGGTTGTTCTCATACACGGCTCGCCGCTGTAACTACAGAAAGTAATGCACTGAAATTCGTATATATATCCCACGAAATCCTTAACAAGTAAATGTAAAGAACGACAGATGCCATATATGCAGCAGATCGATGTGGACGGGTAGATAAAACAACAGACCTTTGTCTCGGGGACCGCTGTTTGTATACCGCGTGTAACCTGAAGCCACAACGTTGATTGATTTGCAAAGTAACTTCTGTATATACTAAACGCTACTTCCATAGTTATTTTAACCAATGCCACAATATTTTCCTAAACCTAACCAAGTGCTTTTGTTGCCTAAACCTAACATTTTCTTTCCTGTAAAGAGGGAAGTTTATTCTGCAAAGAAACGGAAATTGGCACGCATTGCTGGAGATTGGTAGGAAAACGAGATTCAAGGTTCAATCTCACGGCTCCCATAGTGTTATTTCTACTAACGAAGCTCTAAAAACTTCTAAAAACTCCTCTCAGGAGTTGGTGGAGACCAAAAACAGACAGAATATTGGACGTGCATTCATCAGGTTTGACACAAACGGGGCTCTAAATCAATGATTAATGTTGCTCTGTAACTGCCGGATGTGTAAATAGCCATATGCAACACAAAAGATGATGGATGACATGTCACTGTTGTGTTCACAGTTTGTTTCCACTGCCCCCAAAAATATCTATTGCTGCAATTAAGCAATTCACGTAAAACATCAACGTATGAATGGTCTTTGCCGTCTTTTTTCCACTCATGATGATGATCCTGTACTTATTGTGGGCTACAGTGACGTAAAGGCCATATGACATAGGGTCACTGAAAAACGTCTGCACACAAAAACTCTAAAGGCAGCAATTTGGATATTGGAAATGTTACCGCTCACATTACCGACCGCTCATGTTACCGACCGCTCATGTTACCGACCGCTCATGTTACCGACCGCTCATGTTACCGACCGCTCATGTTATCGACCGCGTGCTTTACCGACCGCTCACGTTATCGACCGCGTGCTTTACCGACCGCTCACGTTATCGACCGCGTGCTTTACCGACCGCTCATGTTACCGACCGCTCATGTTATCGACTGCGTGCTTTACCGACCGCTCATGTTATCGACCGCGTGCTTTACCGACCGCTCACGTTATCGACCGTGTGCGTTACCGACCGCTCATGTTATCGACCGCGTGCTTTACCGACCGCTCACGTTATCGACCGTGTGCGTTACCGACCGCTCACGTTATCGACCGCGTGCTTTACCGACCGCTCACGTTATCGACCGCGTGCTTTACCGACCGCTCACGTTATCGACCGCGTGCTTTACCGACCGCTCACGTTATCGACCGCGTGCTTTACCGACCGCTCACGTTATCGACCGCGTGCTTTACCGACCGCTCATGTTACCGACCGCGTGCTTTACCGACCGCTCACGTTATCGACCGCGTGCTTTACCGACCGCTCACGTTATCGACCGTGTGCGTTACCGACCGCTCATGTTACCGACCGCTCATGTTACCGACCACTCACGTTATCGACCGTGTGCGTTACCGACCGCTCATGTTATCGACCGCTCACGTTATCGACCGCGTGCTTTACCGACCGCTCATGTTACCGACCGCTCACGTTATCGACCGCGTGCTTTACCGACCGCTCACGTTATCGACCGCGTGCTTTACCGACCGCTCACGTTATCGACCGTGTGCGTTACCGACCGCTCACGTTATCGACCGCGTGCTTTACCGACCGCTCACGTTATCGACCGCGTGCTTTACCGACCGCTCACGTTATCGACCGCGTGCTTTACCGACCGCTCACGTTATCGACCGCGTGCTTTACCGACCGCTCACGTTATCGACCGCGTGCTTTACCGACCGCTCATGTTACCGACCGCTCATGTTATCGACCGCTCATGTTATCGACCGCGTGCTTTACCGACCGCTCATGTTATCGACCGCGTGCTTTACCGACCGCTCATGTTATCGACCGCGTGCTTTACCGACCGCTCACGTTATCGACCGCGTGCTTTACCGACCGCTCACGTTATCGACCGTGTGCTTTACCGACCGCTCACGTTATCGACCGCGTGCTTTACCGACCGCTCACGTTATCGACCGCGTGCTTTACCGACCGCTCACGTTATCGACCGTGTGCGTTACCGACCGCTCACGTTATCGACCGCGTGCTTTACCGACCGCTCACGTTATCGACCGCGTGCTTTACCGACCGCTCACGTTATCGACCGCGTGCTTTACCGACCGCTCATGTTACCGACCGCTCATGTTATCGACCGCGTGCTTTACCGACCGCTCATGTTATCGACCGCGTGCTTTACCGACCGCTCACGTTATCGACCGCGTGCTTTACCGACCGCTCACGTTATCGACCGCGTGCTTTACCGACCGCTCACGTTATCGACCGTGTGCGTTACCGACCGCTCACGTTATCGACCGCGTGCTTTACCGACCGCTCACGTTATCGACCGCGTGCTTTACCGACCGCTCACGTTATCGACCGCGTGCTTTACCGACCGCTCACGTTATCGACCGCGTGCTTTACCGACCGCTCACGTTATCGACGCGCGCGTTACCACGTTTTCAGTCTACAAGGGGTTAGAGGTCAATACTCAAACGATTTGGGGATGGAGTATCTCTTAAAATGTTGGACTACAGTTTCACACATGACCTCGATCTCTGATCAACTCACTCACCTTCATCTCTCACACTAGTTGTTTGAGTTTCTTAGGGATAATCAGTAGCGACGGCACCAGCGGTGCACAAAGAGGCTGCCAAGAAAGGGTTTAAATGTCCTGAGTTTAGCAGACGCCAAAGCACATCCAGTGTTTCCGCATGACAACGTCTTAGATTATTGAGCTGTAGTTTGAGATTTGTAAAGACAGACTACATAGCGGACATCGCTCCCAAGTCATTTCAGGTACATTGGTCAGGTGCTGTATCAGTTCAGATGTTCAGAGATGTAGTACGAATGCATAATTAACAGTTGTTCATTTGACAGACGCTTTCGCACAAAGTGACGTACAAATGAGGTGCATTAGATCAGATTAGCCTTTGAGAAGGCTTGCAGGTACATGAAGTAGAGAAACTACAAGAAAGAACTGCAAAATAAAAAAAACATACTCTGTGAGGTGAAAGGCAAAGGTATGCTGGTGTTTTAAATACAACAGGAAGTTGTTTACTGCAGTGCGGTCCACTGATTTGGCGATTGCTGCAGCAGCAGTGACTGTGACACACAGCTCATGTAGGCAATTAAAGTGCTTAAGCTATTTCTTCTTGGAGTCACAAGTCAGTCAAATCTGACACACATATTTTTATAATCAGTAGGACTTAACTTTTTCCGTGGATTGTTATTAAAGTTTCATATAAAAGTGAATGAATCAGCATAGAAAGAAAAGTACCCTACAACTCCTGAATGATGACATTTTTAGGGTATTCTTCGGTAAGAGTTCAGTCACAGTTGTGCCTTTAATTTGCCCATTTGAGACAAGGCCCACAGTTTCAGACTTTAAAATCCCTGGATCATTGGAGCAGGAAAACAAAGAATTAAGCAGACCTTAAAATATATGTCTTTGCACTCGGTTTAATTGCATTTAACAGTAGAAATGGAACTAATCTTTTGAATTTAAACTTACTTTTGAAGTTACATTTTTTAAAATGTCTTATTGATTAACATTTAAAATAGATTAACCCCTGTCGATTTAGATTTTTATAAAGATATTTTGAATTCTCTTCTAAACAATTCTTTGTGTGTCATAATAATAGTGTTCTGTTTAAAGGCAAAGCCTCAGAAGAGAGACGGATGAAGGAAAACGATTATTAGCCTTCATACTGAGAAGGACAAAGATGGTTTTAAATAACCCTGTGTGGCGTGGAAGTCATGCCTCAAGCCCCCAGAGTGCACTTTGAATAGGAACAGCCCAAAAGTCTTAATCTTAATCCTCCAAACCCTTATCAGGCTGCATCAGCCCCCTTTTCAACAACTGTCTGCCTAACAGTGTGTGTGTGTGTGTGTGTGTGTGTGTGTGTGTGTGTCTGTCTTTCCCAGCTAGGGCTGTGCATCAGCAGGGCGTCTGCGTCCGTGCTGAACCTGAACTGCAGCTTGGTGCTGTTGCCCATGTGTCGCTCCCTGCTCACTTTTGTCCGAGGAACACACACGGTAAGAAAGAGGCGGGGCTGGAGGGAGGAAAGAGGGATGGGAAGAAAGGGTTTACTGAGTTAGAAATGTGCATACTTCTTTGCTTATGTCACTTTGAAAGACATAAAGTTGAATGTATGTAAAATGTCGTAAGGGAAAGAGGATAAGTTGAAATTGAGTTATGCGCGTTGTATTTCCCTTGAATCCCAGCCACAAAGTTAATGCTATTGTCTGTGTTATAAAACCATCTGCTCCTGTAGGTATCAAGCAGAGAGACTCGCAGACTGCTGGACAAGAGCAAGACCTTTCATGTGGCATGTGGTGTTTCCATATGTATCTTCTCTGGTAAAAACGAATCACCGCAGCTCATATTTCTTGATGTAATACAGTGTGTGTGTCAGTGTCTGTGTGTGTCTATGGTGTGTGTGAAGTGTGGATAAATGGATCGAGGCTGCCTCAGCATTCTCTGCGCACCAGCTGTGATGTCCCTTCAGCTGGTCATGTGTTTTAACTGTCTAGTTGTGTGTGGGTGTGTCTGTGTGTGTGTGTGTGTGTGCATGTGTGTGTGTTTTGTTGCTCTTCTGAGACTCCTTATGACATCATGGGAGCTTCTAGCAGCTGTGTGTCCTCTGGATCTCTACTTTACAGGCATCCTCCTCTTATTCATTTGTGTATTTTTCGCCAAGAAGTTGGCTTCATATCTGTACAGGAACACGAGACTCCTTTGTTCTCACGAAAGAGACAACCTAATATATATATATATATATATATATATATATATATATATATATATATATATATATATATATATATATACACACAGTATGTGCTTTTCCTCACAGTGATCAACAATGGTTGATTAGTGTTGGGATGTGGGTTGTAGAGACAAACACAGTTTGTTGTCCAACTACTTAAAACATTGCTGCTCCACCAGACAGCATGTACAGGAAGAGGGAATTGATTTCAAAGGGATTCTTCAGCGATTTAGTATTTACTTCATGGACATTGAAGGGAATGGATTAAGCATGACTTACGTTTCTAGTGTGGGTCAAACTCTGGAAACACTACATCCTACACATGGTGTAACTCAATCTAGTGTATTTCAGTATATGCTGTCTGCATAGTAGATGTGCATGTCTTTGCACAAAGCCTTTATGTTCTAAATGTAAAGTTCACACAGCAGCTCCAGAACTATAGAAGATATCATACAACTGTGTAATAATGATGATAATAATACCTTTTATTTATATAGCACCTTTAAAAACAGAGTTAACAAAGTGCTTTGACAGACAGAGCAGCAAAAGCAAAATCCTGATAAAACGGTACAACAGAAGTACTCACCCTGAGAGTGGACTTTTTGACACACAGTTATCATTCTAGTCTTTGTGTGGACGGCCCTTTAGACTGTCAAACCACGCCACAGCCACGCTAGTTGCTCTGTGAGGCTGCGCTTGCGTGTGAGCTGAATGCTAACGTCCTCATGCTAACCTGCTAATAATGACAATGTGAACATGCTGATGTTTAGTAGGTTAACTGCTCACAATGTTCACCATCTTATCTCATCTTGTGACCTGATGATGGTGTGAGAGGCAATCCACCCAAAGTATTTAGGATACATCCTCTATGCCAAATTTCCTAGCAAACCATCTAATAGTTGCAGACATAAAAAACAAAACAATCATGACAAACGTTGAGATATTTCAGGTTGGAGCAAAGTGACCGATCAAATAACATTTCCATCCTAAGAGCCATTTGAACGATCTGGCATCTGTCCTTTACAATTGCATCATCTGTTAGCTTAATTCTTATTTAATCATTGCCATTAACTTATCAACACACACCCACACACACGCACACACTCACAAACACACACACGCACACACACACACACACACACACACACACACACACACACACACACACACACACACACACAAAGCTCATGTTCTAATCTCGGATTTCCACAGCTCTTAGACAACAAATGACAGCGAGACAGCATAGACACGGAGAGAAGAAAGAGAGGGGGAAGTGTGGGGGAGCAGTCGAAGTGAGAAAAAAGGACCCTTGTGTCTCATGATTACGCCCTCTAATTCCATCAGCTGTTGAACGGCTGCATATTTAGCCTATGATGTCAGGGAGGTGTGTGTGAGTCAGGAAGAATGTTCTGCTGACTTTCTGCTGAATAGACAAAGAGATGTAGTCCACTCGCAGCTAATTTTGACCTTTTATAATTAAGTGTGTGCATGAAGTAGAGGAGCTGTTGGGTATATCTGCTGTTGTCTGTGAACCAACATGTGTGTTTTAAATCAGCATTGTGTGACCCTTTCTCTCTTCTTCTGTAGTTGTACACGTCTCTGCTCACCTGGTGAATGTGGTCAACTTCAGTGGACGCTACTCAGAGGACTTTCCTGCTCTCAATCTGGCTCGCTACAAAGGAGAGGTGAGACACAGATTTACACTTCCTACTTGTGAGGACCCTCGTTGACTTGATGTATCCCATGGCCCTCTAACCAGAACCATCACAACGACAACCCCCAATCTTACCTCGACCTGCTGAAACACATTCATGGTGTTTCACTCAGTTGCGCACATGGAATTTGACCAAAGTAGTTGTTTGAAGAATGAAAAAATAGGGAGCTTGAGAGGGAAATATCAATCCTGCACCTCGCCTCTGCACAACTGACCAAACAGTGCATTAAGTGGACAATTTGTTTTCCTTCCCAGGACCCCAAACTGATCATTTTGACCACAAGTAAGAATAACTACTCTTTCTTATACAGTATTGTGTAAAGACAAAAGATGTGTGATGCATGCGTATGCTGGTATGTTTTTTTCTTCTTCTTGTGAAGCAATGTAGGTGGTAAATGTGTTGCTGATTAGCGTGGCTTTATGCCACGAGGACAGGAGGTCATGCTGCGTTTAGTCCTGTCTTTCTTTTCTCTGTATTTTTGCGGTCTTAGAGGGTGAAATAAGTTATTGTAAATAAAAAAAAATTCAAAAAAATGTTCTTACCGTTAATATCATACCAAAATATCATCATGAGCAGACATCTCCCTTTACATGTGTCTCACGTGTATGTGTCTAGGGATGTTCATTTGATTTTGTCTCTGCTATCTAATTGTCTGATTTTCATTAGTCTCAGGACTCACAGGCGTCCTCTTGGTTCTCATCCTCTTCCTGATGTTCACATCCTCCTCCTACTGCGTACGGTAGGTCAACCACACCACCACCTGTAAAAGCTTGCTGCATCCTAAAGATCACGTTTTATGTGTGTGACGTCTTCTCAATGCAAAACTTTTTGGGGTTTGTTCGCTGTGTGAGCAACTTTCATTGAAATGAATGGGAGTCATATTGGAGCCTTGGTTTTTGTGCTTACACATATGTGTCTCTGCCTCTTTGTGATACGTCTTTCATTTCTTCTCTT
This sequence comes from Cyclopterus lumpus, assembly GCF_009769545.1. Lineage (NCBI taxonomy): Eukaryota > Metazoa > Chordata > Actinopteri > Perciformes > Cyclopteridae > Cyclopterus > Cyclopterus lumpus. Next base: position 1,137,717 of record NC_046978.1, read on the forward strand.
TTTCTTTCCGACTGAGTTTATCTTGCGAGGGAGAGCGAGACATTTAGGATGGAAACCTTAGGTAAACATGCTGACAGACGTCTCTTACAGAGCAAATCCTAACTAAGTGCTCCACTCACAGCTCTGTCATTACTCAGGTCATAGAGGGTCACACTACTCTGTGTGTGTGTGCGTGTGTGTGTGTGTGGGCGTGCGTCCGTGCATGCCTGTATGTAGTTCTTGCTATCTTCAGTATAAATTGAACAGAGGAAAAGAAGCTTTTCCAGACCACTCAAGGCTTTAGATAAGAGTTGGGGTTAGCGGCTCAAGAGGTGGGATGAAGGCCTCTGTGCACCACAATGATTAAGTGATATGAACCACATTATGCTTACAAGGTTCTCAACATATTATGTGAATTACAGGAGGATATGCCTCTGGATTTTTACCCTTTAATATTTTTGCTAATAGCATACTGTTGAGAAGTTTTTAGTCACTATGTCCACGGAAGAGGAAAAGGGGACTTAATGAGCCCATTTGAAAGCAAAGGCGTGGAAAGAAAGCCAACTAACTGCCATTTGCACAGGATCAATATTGTAAAACGTGTTATCTTTTCCTGTTTTGTAAGCTGCATTACAGTGAAATGCTCATTTTCTGAACTTACCGGACTGTTTCAGCTGTTCTATTATTTTTCTTCACCCACATAGTCATCCTATCCACATTACTGATGATTACTTATCAAAAATCTCATTGAGTAAAAAGGGTCAACTGTACAATATTGTCGCAATATCAATATTGAGATTTTGTGTAAAACATATCCAGATTATCTCCATATTGCCCAGACCTAATTGAAGGTATTTAAATGTAAGCTTGTCATAAAATGTAATTTCATTACGTGACAAAAAGAAAAAAAAGAGTTTTTTCTATTTCAACTTACCTTTCTAATGTAATACTTATATTTGATAATTTAACTTTAGTTCCTTAAAAATGATTTTCAGCTAAATCTGTTGTCTTATGTTCAGCCCCAATCAGTAAAAAAATGTACTCAAACCCAAAGTCACAACAAATATGAGGGCAGTCAATGGATTATGAGGCACTGACCACCTAACTGGGTTGAACAAAGACATTTTGATTTAAATTGAACCAAGCTGCTCAGTCCTCGTGGTGTCCCTGTACAGAAACATGTGTAAAGAAAACAAACATGAAAGAAGTGGTAGTAAAACAGGATCAATACAGGGTTTTGATGGTGTTCACTATTTGCAATGTTTATTTTAGGGGGGGGGGGGGGTCGTTGTGTGTAAAGACCCCTTTAGTATTGACCACTGATGTCTTGCTTACTCAGGCTCTCTGAGCCGGGAGTCTGTGCGTCTAGTCCTGAACAAACTGACCTGGCTTTCTTCTTTTGTTGTCTCTGCTCTTTTTGGGTCTCTCGTTTTCTTGTATCATGTTACAATGTTATTATTCCTCATTTACATCTATTTTGGGTAATTATCTCTCTTAAAAAAACATCCCAGGTATGAATTAGAAGAACTTTGAAAATAGTTGTTATTTTGCCCCCCCATCCTCCAGGTTGTCCAACTATGAGATCTTCTGGTACACGCACAACCTCTTCATTGTCTTCTACATCATCCTCATGGTGCACATGGTCGGGTAGGTCTCAGAGCTATGTGTGTGTCTGTGTATGTGGGTTTATCTCCGCATGATCTGGGAGTTTTTCTGCATTATTGGTACAGTTTGTCTCCCTATCAACCGTGTATCAATACGAGTTTGCTTCATAAATGAGTGTCAGCAAATAATGAAACTTCCACTGACAGCTGGAGACATTCCCATCAGCAACTTCAGACTCTGACAAAACCTCAGCTATTCAAGAAACCATGCAATGTATTAAGGACTTTCTTCATTCAAACAATGTCACGTCATTGACTTATTCAACTTGAAATATCAAGTCACTTACTCAACTTGATTTAGTTTTTTCATGGGAACTCAGTGTGCAGGTTTACATACCTCCAATGACTGTCAAACTGAACTGCTATACAGTTTTTTTTGCAGTGTTTTGTTGTCTAGTATTTAGTGTGGTCAATTTTTTTTATAACAGCCTGTATCTATCCTTTTAAAGCCTATGTGAAACGGCAATATTTGTTATTGATATCATATCAGGACGTCTGAATGTGTATTTAAAAGGGGATCAACATGCTCCTTTTGGATAATGTAAACATTCAAATGTACTTAATGTTCTTTTTCTATAACCACACCTCATAAATCCTACATTTTATTGTAAAATAACCAAACCATGCAACTTTTCTTTTCTGCCAGGGGAGCTCTTA